>NC_090647.1:573725066-574019184 GCF_040937935.1 Hyperolius riggenbachi
AATTGAGTGACTGTATGTCAAGGTTAGAAAAAGTGGCCGGTGCCAACAACTTGACACAACAGGCCACTGGGTGACTGGGATTAGTATTTAGAAATGTGGGTGGAGCCTACAACAGCCAATCAAAATTCACCTATTGATTTTCTAGGGTGATATTTACATTGCTACCATTCTTACACTTAATGGCAGAGGCCTCAAACCTGATACAGTCAGTCATTGGGTGACTGGGGTCCAAATTCACTAAGGCCCGGTTCACACTTGCGGTGGCCCTCCGGAATCGCCGTGCCGGAGCCGCACCGCTTGCAGAACGGACGGAACGGACGCACGGCATAGCAATGAAAGCCTATGCGTCCGTTCACATGCGTCCGTTCTGCCGAACCGGAGCCGGACCGGAGCCGGGCCGGATCCGGACTCCGGCCTCCGTTCCAACATGCGCTATTTTTTCATCCGGCTCCTCCGGCAGCCGTATCCAGGGCGGAGCCGGACTGCACCATCCGGCCAATACAAACCAATGGGAACCGGAGAGCGCACAACACACTGGCTGAGAAATCCGGATGTTCTACCCCACTTCCTATGGGGATTGTTGCGGCGATATTGGATGGGGACACATGGGCAAGCATTTTGGAGTGGAGCAGCACAGCTGGATCCGGATCCGGAGATGTTGGCAGCATGTCGCAGGTGGAGGTGAGTGCTAAACAGCAGAGGGCCTGATTCCACAGGTCCCCCTTCTGCTGACCTCCCAGACCCCAACATTTTTTTTGTTTTTAACGTTACTTTTGCCAAACGGATCCGGATCGCATCCTGATGGACACCTGATGCAACCTGACCGGATCCGGATCGGATCCGGATCAGAACCGTACGGTTCCGATCAGGTCATCCGGTCCGTTTGGCAAACAACCGCAAGTGTGAACGGGGCCTTAAGGGGTGGAGCCACAAACAGCCAATCAGATTTGTTAGATTGATTTCAGCCATTCTCTTATTGGCAGGGTTCTCAAACTTGACAAAGTTGGCCACTGGGTGACTGGGACTAATATTCAGGAAAGTGGGTGGAGCCTACAACAGCCAATCAAAATTCACCTTTTGATTTTCAAGGGGAATATTTACATTGCTGCTATTCATACGCTCATAATGGTAGAGGCCTCAAATCTGGTACAGTCAGTCACTGGGAGACTGGGGTTTAAATTCTGAAAAGGGGCCACAAACAGCCAAATCAGATTTGTTTAATTTCAATGGGAAAATGCAACTTATTGACGCCCCGACAGCTCAAACTACGTCATTGAGTGACTGTGGGTCATGGTTAGAAATAGCGGAGCCAAAAACAACTTACTTTTCACTGGGAAAATATAAACTGCAGTTATTCTTACACTGTTAGTGGCAGGGCTCTCAAACTTCACACAGCTGGTTACTGGGTGACTGAGATTAATATTCAGAAATGTGGGTGGAGCCTAAAAAAGCCAATCAATATTCACCTGTTGATTTTCAAGGGGAATATTAAAATTGCTGCCCTTTTTGCATTGTTAATGGCACAAGCCTCAAACCTGATATACTTGGTCATTACCTGGGAAAATATAAACTGTAGCCATTCTTACACTGTTTATTTCAGGGTTCCCAAACTTTGCCCAGATGGTCACTAAGTGACTGAGATTAATATTCAGGGAAGTGGGTGGAGCCTGTAATGGCCAATCAAAATTCACCTGTTGATTTTCAAGGGGAATAGTTAAATTGCTGCCATTTTTACACTGGTAATAGCAGATGTCTCAAGCCTGCTACAGTTGGTCATTGGGTGACTGGTGTTCAAATGCTGGAGAGGGGTGGAGCCACAAACAGCCTATCTGATTTAATTTCTATGGCAATATACAAATTATTGATGCCAAAGCTCACAAGCTTGGTCATTGAGTAATTGTGTGTTAGGATCAGAAAAAGTGGGCAGAGCCAACACCAGCCAAATACATACCCAGGCAATGCTGGGCCATCAGTGGGTGGAGACAAATACAAATTTCACTGGGAAAATGTAAACTGCAGCCATTCTTACACTGGTAATGGCAGGGTTCTCAAACTTTGCACAGTTGGTCACTGGGTGACTGGGATTAATATTCAGAAATGTGGGTGGAGCCTACAAAAGTGAATCAAACTTCACCTATTGATTTTCAAGGGGGAATATGTAATTGCTGCCATTCTTGCACTGTTAATGGCACAGCCCTCAAATCTGGTACAGTTGGTCATTGGGTGACCGGGGTTCAAATTCACAAAGGGGGTGGAGCCAAACAGCCAATAAGATTTTTTCATTTCAATGCAAAGACCACAAAGCTCATAAACTTGGTCATTGAGTAATTGTGTTTTAAGGTTAGAAAAATTGGGCGGAGCCAACACTAGCCAAATACATACCCGGGCAACACCGGGCAATCTGCTAGTCCCAGTATATAACTAAGATATGTTTAGTACATAACCCAAATTCCATCATATTACCCAGATAGGTCCAATACATACCCCTAATCCCAGTATATAATCCAAATATATCCAGTACATACCCGTTATCCCAGTATATAACCAAAATATATCCAGTACATAACCCGAATCCCAGTATATAACTCAAATATATCCAGTACATAACCCTCATCCAAGTTCATAACCCAGATATGTCTAGTACATAACCCAAATCCTGGTATATAATCCAAATATGTCCAGTACATATCTCTTATTCCAGCATATAACCCAAATATGTCCAGTACATAACCCTCATCCCAGTATATTATTATTATTTTTTATTTATATAGCGCCAACATATTCCGCAGCGCTTTACAAAGCACAATAAGACGACAAGGGGAACATAGATACAACTAACAAATGTACAACAGAGTTCCAAGCAGCACAAATATTGTTACAAGAACAGTAAACATTAGGAGGATGACCCTGCCCTTGCGAGCTTACAATCTAATGGGTAGTGGGGGACACACTAGGTAAGGGGGTGGAGGATGGATGAGGCAGTGATTCTTTGCCTCTGATTACATTGTGACAAATAAGTAAATAAAGGGCTATAGAATGTTATAAGCTTGTCTGAAAAGGTGTGTTTTATATATGATATATAACCCAAATATACAATACAATAACATTTCTATAGCGCTTTTCTCCCATAGGACTCAAAGCGCTTAGGCTCTCTCAGATTCAGTAATTGGTAGTAGGATGAATTATTCACACAACAAAAGTTATATTTCTGCAAATGCCAAACTGAACAGGTGGGTTTTCAGTCTGGATTTAAACACGTCCAGGGATGGAGCTGTCCTGATCTGTTGAGGTAAGGAGTTCCAAAACGTAGGGGCAGCATGACAGAAGGTTCTGGGACCAAAAGTTTCCAAGTGGACTCTGGGTATGACTAGATTATTAGAACCTGTGGATCTGAGAATGCGAGGATTGCTACGCAGCTGCAACATCTTTCATGTATCCAGGGCCCAGAATATTCAGGGATTTAAATGTCAGTAGGCCGATCTTGAATAGGACCCTCCATTCTATAGGTAGCCAGTGAAGGGAGTGCAGGACTGGCGTTATGTGGCAGTGACGGGGTTGGTTGGTTAGCAGTCTGGCAGCAGTATTCTGTATCAGCTGTAGGCGGTATAAGACCTTTTTTGGAAGGCCAGTGTAGAGAGCATTGCAGTAGTCCAGTCGGGATGTGATGAAGGCGTGGACTAAGGTTGGCAGATCTTCAGGGGGGATGAGGTGCTTGATTTTTGCAACGGTCTTAAGGTGAAAATAGGATGATTTCACCACAGCAGAGATGTGAGTTCTGAAGTCTAAATCCCCATCAATTAGAACTCCCAGGCTACGCACATGATCAGAGCTGCGTAGATCCGTGCCTCCTATTCCCAGTGGTGAAGACTGCAAGTTAAGTTGTTTTGTTGTCATGCGCTGCCCTCCGATCAGAAGGACTTCAGTTTTGTCTGCATTCAGTTTCAGCCAGTTGTCATTCATCGATTGCTGTAGTTCACGTAAGCAGGCGTTTATAGTTAGAGTTGGGTCTGTCACACCAGGCTTGAAGGTTAGATATAGTTGGGTGTCGTCCGCATAGCAGTGGTATGTCAGGCCATGTTTTTGGATTAGTTTTCCAAGCGGTAACATGTAAATCGTGAAAAGCAGGGGAGAGAGGATTGAGCCCTGGGGCACCCCATTTTTAAGTGGTACAGAGGTGGACAGGAAGGGCCCCATAGACACTTTTTTGGTTCTGCCACCCAAGGATTGGAACCACTGAAGAACTATGCCATCAATGTCGCAGTATTCCTGTAGCCTGTTTATCAAGATGTCATGGTCAACTGTATCAAAGGCTGCAGAAAGGTCTAGCAGTATGAGGATCGAGCACTCTCCTCTGTCTCTTGCCATAAGCAGGTGGTTGCATATTTGGATGAGGGCAGTTTCAGTGCTGTGGTGTTTCCTGAAGCCAGACTGGAATGGGTCATAACTGTTGTTTTGTAGGATTTTGGCTTCTAGCTGGAGGTATACAGCTTTTTCTATTAGCTTGCCCAGAAAGGGAAGGTTAGAGACAGGTCTGTAGCGGGTCATTGCATCTGGGTCCATGGAGGGTTTTTTGAGGAGAGGACTGATGATTGCTTCCTTCAGTAAAGCAGGAAATATCCCTGATTGTAAGGAACAGTTAACAATTTTGAGGAATACCGGTACGAACAGGTCGGGGCAGTTCAGCATGAACTGTGTTGGGCCAGGATCCAGGTCACAGGTAGTTAGGCGGAGGTGAAGGAGGATTGCTTGATGTGACTTCTTTATCAATTTCTTTGAAGTTTGACTAAGGTGTTACGTTGTCTCTGCTAATGGTCTTCGGCGCTATATTAGGCTCATATGCTGTAAATTGGATGGCGGACCTTATAGCGGAAGACTTTGTCCACTACATAACCCATATACCAGTATATAACCCTAATCCCAATATATATATATATATATATATATATATATATATATATATATATATATATATATATATATATATATATATATATATATATATTTTATAAAGCGCCAACATATAACCCAAATATATCCAGTACGTAACCCTAATCCCAGTATATAACCTTAATATGTCCAGTACATAACCCTAATCCGAGTATATAATCCAGATATGTCTCGTACATAACCCAGATCCCAGCATATAACCCAAATATGTCCAGTGCATACCCCTAATCATTGTATATTACCCAAATATATCCAAGTACGTAACCCTAATCCCAGTATATTACCCAGATATGTCCAGTACATAACCCTCATCCCAGTACATAACCCTAAACCCAGTATATAACCCAACTATGTCCAGTACATAACCCTAACCCCAGTATATAACCCAGATATGTCTAGTACATAACCCTCATCCCAGTATATAGCCCAAGTGTATCCAGTACATAACCCTAACCCCAGTATATAAAACTCAAATATTAACAGAGACGAATAAAATATTATCCAGTCAGTTCCATCCCACTTAGCATAAATATATACAAAAAAAAACCTGTTCACAAGGGGTTTTAAAGGAACAGCAGCAGTCTTTAATTCTTCATATATGTTATATCATTTGATTGTAGTCGTATAGACAGGATATCCAATCCTTACACCAACAATTCCTGACACGTTTCACGGCCGCTTCCTCAGAGGGAAACAAGTACGTTCAGTCTGTTAAAAATACACAATATATACAAACAATTGTCAATACACCTACCCTCCATCAGATGTCTGCGTAAAACAAAAATCGGGGTAAACCTCCCCATCTAATCAGTTATCTTACCACAGTGAGTCGGAAAAATCGTAAGGAACAAGCAAATGGATCACAATCTAAAAAAAACACATATAAAGATATATATTATATCAGACCGCGTCTGATTGGCCAGAGGATCCGAGCTGTATAGCCAGCAATACCCGTGAGGAAAGGCACCGTATATGGCCCTTTAGCGGCCGCGGTAGAAATCAATATAACATAGGTGTTTTTTGGTAGTCACTCCGCTTGACTTTAGGCACATCTATGGTCAGACAGCGTACTTATTTACTGCATAGAATATGGTTTTTTTGTGGTTGTGCAGTGGAGTGATCTCCATCTTTTTATGTGTTTTTTTAGATTGTGATGGGGATGTTTACCCCGATTTTGTTTTACGCAGACATCTGATGGAGGGTAGGTGTATTGACAATTGTTTGTATATATTGTGTATTTTTAAAGAGACACTGAAGCGAAAAAAAAAATATGATATAGTGAAATGGTTGTGTACTATGAATAATTACTAGAAGATTAGCAGCAAAGAAAATATTCTCATACTTTTATTTTCAGGTATATAGTGTTTTTCTAACATTGCATCATTCTATAATATGTGCACATTACACAACACTCAGCATTCAAAATGAGTCTTTCAGAGCAGTCTGTGAAGTAATGACCTCTCCTCTAGCAGAGGAAAAGTAAACAGTCCAGGAACAGTTGAGATAATAAAAGTCAGATAACAGCCCTCTCCACGACTAACTTGGTCGGAGAGCTTAATGGCTTGTTTGCATAGAGATAACAACTGGAGTTTCTCAACTCTTCCTGTACTGGAAACAATTACACTGATGTATCTGATCTTAATGTTTTAATTCTTAGCTGTGCTACACATACAAATCATAATATCATCATTTTTTTTTTCGCTTCAGTGTCTCTTTAAAAGATTGAACGTACCTGTTTGCCTCTGAGGAAGCGGCCGTGAAAAACGTGTCAGGCATTGTTGGTGTAAGGATTGGATATCCTGTCTATAAGACTACAATCAAATGATATAACATTTATGAAGAATTAAAGACTGATGCTGTTCCTTTAAAACCCCTTGTGAACCTTTATTTTGTATATAACTCAAATATGTCCAGTACATATTCCTAACCTCCGTGTATAACCCAAATGTGTCCAGTACATAACCCTTATCCTAGTATATAACCCAAATATGTCCAGTACATAATCTTTATCCCAGTATATAACCCAAATATGTCCAGTACATAACCCTTATCCTAGTATATAACTCTAATATGTCCAGTACATAATCTTAATCCAAGTATATAACCCAAATATGTCCAGTACATAACCCTTATCCCAGTATATAACTCAAATATGTCCAGTACAGATTCCTAATATCAGTATATAACCCAAATATGCCTAGTACATAACCCTAATCCCAGTACACAGTCAGTGTTCTCCCCAGGCTCTTTTAGCTGGGTGCTCCAGCCGGCTAGTTTTGGCGAGCACCTGGCTGTCATCAGCTCACTTCCACCTATTCTGTAAGCAGAGTTGCACACAGAAAACCCTGCATTCTCTCATCTCGCCCCAGCCGGCTACTTTTTCATGCCACTCGGCTGGAAAAAAAATTCTGAGGAGACCACTGCACAGCCCTTATCCCAGTATATAAACCAAATATGTCCAGTAGTACATAACCCAAATATATCCAGTATATAAACCTGATCGCAGTATATAACCCAAATCAGTGTTCTCCCCAGGCCCTTTTAGCCGGGTCCTCCACCTGGCTAGTTTTGGTGAGCACCCGGCTGTCATCTGCTCCCCTCCTCCTATGCTGTAAGCAGAATTATGCATAGAAGAGCCGGCCCAGCATTCTCTCATCTCGCCACACCCGGCTAGTTTTTCATGCCAGATGCATGAAATAGTAGCCGGGTGGGGCGAGACGAGAGAATGCAGGGCCGGTGCTTCTATGAGCAACTCTGCTTACAGCATAGGAGGAGGGGAGCCGATGACAGCCGGGTGCTCACCAAAACTAGCCAGGTGGAGGACCCGGCTAAAAGAGCCTGGGGAGAACACTGCCCCAGTATATAACACAAATGTGTCCAGTACATAACCCTTAGCCCAGTATATAACAAGGTAATGCTGAGAAGTCTCACTTCCGATGGGCGCCTGCGCTGGGATTCCATGGAACATGGTGCTGGAGGATATTCAGCTAAAACCAAAACAGGAAGAAGATAAAAACCATAAGTAAAGAGGACATAAAATAAAGTATAAAATAGAAACATAATGGCCGGAGAGGGTGAATAGAATTTTTTTGGGGTGGCAGAGAGGGAAGTGTGAGTAGAGATATGGGGGGCAGCAGTGGGGGAGGGAGTGAGCAGAGATATGGGGGCAGTGGGGGAGGGAGTATAGGGGGGCAGTGGGGGAGGGGTAGAAATATGGGGGAGGGGGTGAGGGAGTATGGGGGGGGGCAACGGGGGAGGGGTAGAGATATGGGGGAGGGGGTGACGGGGGAGGAGCTCACCTGGCCGCTCGCTGGATTTGGTGCGGTGGTTTAGCAGCTCCGGGCACAGCTGACACTTCCTTGTCGCACACTGATGAGTCACTGTCAGCTGAGCGTGACGTCACCGCCACAGACGGAAGAGGAGCCAGTGTAAGCGCAGGAGTCAGGAGTGACGCCTGGCTCCGCCCCTCCTCACTGATTGGCTGCATCGTGCGACGTCATGGACGGCATGAAAGAGCGCGGGAAAGCTGCAGTGGCTGCAGGAGAAGCGAAGACCGCAGGTGAGGGAATACCGACCCCTGCCCCTCACCGACCACCGAGCCCGGTGCCCCGCCCCTCACCGAGCCCGGTGCCCCGCCCCCTGCACCCTCCACCCAGCCCCCTGCCGCCGGGGACCACAGCCAGGAGCTCTATACCAGTCCCTGCTGCTCCGGCTACTGCGCATGCGCAGCACGTCCAGCACTGCTGATTACACACCTGGAGAGGAGGAAACACAGAGACATCCTCCCTGTGTGTACCTGACCCCGCCCCCCTCACCTGTCACTAATCACTAGTGGTGATCTGATCCCTCCCCTGTGTGTACCTGACCCCGCCCCCCTCATCTGTGACTAATCACTAGTGGTGATCTGATCCCTCCCCTGTGTGTACCTGACCCCGCCCCCCTCATCTGTGACTAATCACTAGTGGTGATCTGATCCCTCCCCTGTGTGTACCTGACCCCGCCCCCTCACCTGTCACTAATCACTAGTGGTGATCTGATCCCTCCCCTGTGTGTATCTGACCCCGCCCCCCTCATCTGTGACTAATCACTAGTGGTGATCTGATCCCTCCCCTGTGTGTATCTGACCCCGCCCCCTCACCTGTCACTAATCACTAGTGGTGATCTGATCCCTCCCCTGTGTGTACCTGACCCCGCCCCCTCACCTGTCACTAATCACTAGTGGTGATCTGATCCCTCCCCTGTGTGTATCTGACCCCGCCCCCCTCATCTGTGACTAATCACTAGTGGTGATCTGATCCCTCCCCTGTGTGTACCTGACCCCGCCCCCTCACCTGTCACTAATCACTAGTGGTGATCTGATCCCTCCCCTGTGTGTATCTGACCCCGCCCCCTCACCTGTCACTAATCACTAGTGGTGATCTGATCCCTCCCCTGTGTGTATCTGACCCCGCCCCCTCACCTGTCACTAATCACTAGTGGTGATCTGATCCCTCCCCTGTGTGTACCTGACCCCGCCCCCTCACCTGTCACTAATCACTAGTGGTGATCTGATCCCTCCCCTGTGTGTATCTGACCCCGCCCCCCTCAACTGTGACTAATCACTAGTGGTGATCTGATCCCTCCCCTGTGTGTACCTGACCCCGCCCCCTCACCTGTCACTAATCACTAGTGGTGATCTGATCCCTCCCCTGTGTGTATCTGACCCCGCCCCCCTCATCTGTGACTAATCACTAGTGGTGATCTGATCCCTCCCCTGTGTGTACCTGACCCCGCCCCCTCACCTGTCACTAATCACTAGTGGTGATCTGATCCCTCCCCTGTGTGTATCTGACCCCGCCCCCCTCATCTGTGACTAATCACTAGTGGTGATCTGATCCCTCCCCTGTGTGTATCTGACCCCGCCCCCCTCACCTGTCACTAATCACTAGTGGTGATCTGATCCCTCCCCTGTGTGTATCTGACCCCGCCCCCCTCACCTGTGACTAATCACTAGTGGTAATCTGATCCCTCCCCTGTGTGTATCTGACCCCTCCCCCCTCACCTGTCACTAATCACTAGTGGTAATCTGATCCCTCCCCTGTGTGTATCTGACCCCACCCCCCTCACCTGTGACTAATCACTAGTGGTAATCTGATCCCTCCCCTGTGTGTATCTGACCCCGCCCCCCTCACCTGTGACTAATCACTAGTGGTAATCTGACCCCTCTCCTGTGTGTACCTGACCCCGCCCCCCTCACCTGTCACTAATCACTAGTGGTAATCTGATCCCTCCCCTGTGTGTATCTGACCCCGCCCCCTCACCTGTGACTAATCACTAGTGGTAATCTGACCCCTCCCCTGTGTGTATCTGACCCCTCCCCCCTCGCCTGTCACTAATCACTAGTGGTAATCTGATCCCTCCCCTGTGTGTATCTGACCCCGCCCCCCTCATCTTTGACTAATCACTAGTGGTAATCTGATCTCTCCCCTGTGCTGTGTGTATCTGACCCCTCCCCCCTCATCTGTGAGTAATCACTAGTGGTAATCTGATCCCTCCCCTGTGTGTATCTGACCCCGCCCCCCTCACCTGTGACTAATCACTAGTGGTAATCTGACCCCTCCCCTGTGTGTATCTGACCCCTCCCCCTCACCTGTCACTAATCACTAGTGGTAATCTGATCCCTCCCCTGTGTGTATCTGACCCCGCCCCCCTCATCTGTCACTAATCACTAGTGGTAATCTGATCCCTCCCCTGTGTGTATCTGACCCCGCCCCCCTCATCTGTGACTAATCACTAGTGGTAATCTGATCTCTCCCCTGTGCTGTGTGTATCTGACCCCTCCCCCCTCATCTGTGAGTAATCACTAGTGGTAATCTGATCCGTCCCCTGTGTGTATCTGACCCGCCCCCCTCACCTGTGACTAATCACTAGTGGTAATCTGACCCCTCCCCTGTGTGTATCTGACCCCTCCCCCCTCACCTGTCACTAATCACTAGTGGTAATCTGATCCCTCCCCTGTGTGTATCTGACCCCGCCCCCCTCATCTGTAACTAATCACTAGTGGTAATCTGATCTCTCCCCTGTGCTGTGTGTATCTGACCCCTCCCCCCTCATCTGTGAGTAATCACTAGTGGTAATCTGATCCCTCCCCTGTGTGTATCTGACCCCGCCCCCCTCACCTGTGACTAATCACTAGTGGTAATCTGACCCCTCCCCTGTGTGTATCTGACCCCTCCCCCCCTCACCTGTCACTAATCACTAGTGGTAATCTGATCCCTCCCCTGTGTGTATCTGACCCCGCCCCCCTCATCTGTGACTAATCACTAGTGGTAATCTGATCTCTCCCCTGTGCTGTGTGTATCTGACCCCTCCCCCCTCATCTGTGAGTAATCACTAGTGGTAATCTGATCCCTCCCCTGTGTGTATCTGACCCCTCCCCCCTCATCTGTGAGTAATCACTAGTGGTAATCTGACCCCTCCCCTGTGTGTATCAGACCCCTCCCCCCTTATCTGTCACTAATCACTAGTGGTAATCTGACCCCTCTCCTGTGTGTATCTGACCCCGCCCCCTCACCTGTCACTAATCACTAGTGGTAATCTGACCCCTCTCCTGTGTGTATCAGACCCCTCCCCCCTTATCTGTCACTAATCACTAGTGGTAATCTGACCCCTCTCCTGTGTGTATCTGACCCCGCCCCCTCACCTGTCACTAATCACTAGTGGTAATCTGATCCCTCCCCTGTGTGTATCAGACCCCTCCCCCCTTATCTGTCACTAATCACTAGTGGTAATCTGACCCCTCTCCTGTGTGTATCTGACCCCTCCCCCTCATCTGTGACTAATCACTAGTGGTAATCTGATCCCTCCCCCGTGTGTATCTGACCCCGCCCCCTCATCTGTGACTAATCACTAGTGGTAATCTGATCCCTCCCCTGTGTATGTAGAGAGATAAGCCTGTCTGACCCCTCCCCCTCATCTGTGACTAATCACTAGTGGTAATCGGATCCCTCCCCTGTGTGTATCTGACCCCCTCCCCTCATCTGTGACTAATCACTATTGGTAATCTGACCCCTCCCCTGTGTGTATCTGACCCCCTCCCCTCATCTGTGACTAATCACTAGTGGTAATCTGATCTCTCCCCTGTGTGTATCTGACCCCGCCCCCCTCATCTGTCACTAATCACTAGTGGTAACCTGATCCCTCCCCTGTGTGTATAGAGAGATACGCCTGTCTGACCCCTCCCCCTCATCTGTGACTAATCACTAGTGGTAATCTGATCCCTCCCCTGTGTGTATCTGACCCCTCCCCCTCATCTGTCACTAATGACTAGTGGTAATCTGATCCCTCCCCTGTGTGTATCTGACCCCTCCCCCTCATCTGTGACTAATCACTAGTGGTAATCTGACCCCTCCCCTGTGTATCTGACCCCTCCCCCTCATCTGTCACTAATCACTAGTGGTATTCTGATCCCTCCCCTGTGTGTATAGAGAGATAAGCCTGTCTGACCCCTCCCCCCTCATCTGTCACTAATCACTAGTGGTAATCTGATCCCTCCCCTGTGTGTATCTGACCCCCCCCCCCTCATCTGTCACTAATCACTAGTGGTAATCTGATCCCTCCCCTGTGTGTATCTGACCCTGCCCCCTCATCTGTCACTAATCACTAGTGGTAATCTGACCCCTCCCCTGTGTGTATGTAGAGAGATAAGCCTGTCTGACCTCGCCCCCTCATCTGTCACTAATCACTAGTGGTAATCTGATCCCTCCCCTGTGTGTATCTGACCCCGCCCCCCTCACCTGTGACTAATCACTAGTGGTAATCTGATCCCTCCCCTGTGTGTATCTGACCCCGCCCCCCTCATCTGTCACTAATCACTAGTGGTAATCTGATCCCTCCCCTGTGTGTATCTGACCCCGCCCCCTCACCTGTGACTAATCACTAGTGGTAATTTGATCCCTCCCCTGTGTGTATGTAGAGAGATAAGCCTGTCTGACCCCTCCCCCTCATCTGTGACTAATCACTAGTGGTAATCTGATCTCTCCCCTGTGTGTATCTGACCCCGCCCCCCTCATCTGTCACTAATCACCAGTGGTAATCTGATCCCTCCCCTGTGTATGTAGAGAGCTAAGCCTGTCTGACCCCTCCCCCCTCATCTGTGACTAATCACTAGTGGTAATCTGATCCCTCCCCTGTGTGTATCTGACCCCGCCCCCTCATCTGTCACTAATCACTAGTGGTAATCTGATCCCTCCCCTGTGTTTATCTGACCCCGCCCCCCTCACCTGTCACTAATCACTAGTGGTAATCTGATCCCTCCCCTGTGTGTATCAGACCCCTCCCCCCTTATCTGTCACTAATCACTAGTGGTAATCTGACCCCTCTCCTGTATGTATCTGACCCCTCCCCCTCATCTGTGACTAATCACTAGTGGTAATCTGATCCCTCCCCTGTGTGTATCTGACCCCGCCCCCTCATCTGTGACTAATCACTAGTGGTAATCTGATCCCTCCCCTGTGTATGTAGAGAGATAAGCCTGTCTGACCCCTCCCCCTCATCTGTGACTAATCACTAGTGGTAATCTGATCCCTCCCCTGTGTGTATCTGACCCCTCCCCCTCATCTGTCACTAATCACTAGTGGTAATCTGATCCCTCCCCTGTGTTTATCTGACCCCGCCCCCCTCACCTGTCACTAATCACTAGTGGTAATCTGATCCCTCCCCTGTGTGTATCAGACCCCTCCCCCCTTATCTGTCACTAATCACTAGTGGTAATCTGACCCCTCTCCTGTGTGTATCTGACCCCGCCCCCCTCACCTGTCACTAATCACTAGTGGTAATCTGACCCCTCTCCTGTGTGTATCTGACCCCGCCCCCCTCACCTGTCACTAATCACTAGTGGTAATCTGATCCCTCCCCTGTGTGTATCAGACCCCTCCCCCCTTATCTGTCACTAATCACTAGTGGTAATCTGACCCCTCTCCTGTATGTATCTGACCCCTCCCCCTCATCTGTGACTAATCACTAGTGGTAATCTGATCCCTCCCCTGTGTGTATCTGACCCCGCCCCCTCATCTGTGACTAATCACTAGTGGTAATCTGATCCCTCCCCTGTGTGTATCTGACCCCTCCCCCTCATCTGTCACTAATCACTAGTGGTAATCTGATCCCTCCCCTGTGTGTATAGAGAGATAAGCCTGTCTGACCCCTCCCCCCTCATCTGTGACTAATCACTAGTGGTAATTTGATCCCTCCCCTGTGTGTATCTGACCCCGCCCCCTCATCTGTCACTAATCACTAGTGGTAATCTGACCCCTCCCCTGTGTGTATGTAGAGAGATAAGCCTGTCTGACCCCGCCCCCTTATCTGTCACTAATCACTAGTTGTAATCTGATCCCTCCCCTGTGTGTATCTGACCCCGCCCCCCTCACCTGTGACTAATCACTAGTGGTAATCTGATCCCTCCCCTGTGTGTATCTGACCCCGCCCCCTCATCTGTCACTAATCACTAGTGGTAATCTGATCTCTCCCCTGTGTGTATCTGACCCCGCCCCCTCACCTGTGACTAATCACTAGTGGTAATTTGATCCCTCCCCTGTGTGTATGTAGAGAGATAAGCCTGTCTGACCCCTCCCCCTCATCTGTGACTAATCACTAGTGGTAATCTGATTTCTCCCCTGTGTGTATCTGACCCCGCCCCCCTCATCTGTCACTAATCACTAGTGGTAATCTGATCCCTCCCCTGTGTATATAGAGAGCTAAGCCTGTCTGACCCCTCCCCCCTCATCTGTGACTAATCACTAGTGGTAATCTGATCCCTCCCCTGTGTGTATCTGACCCCGCCCCCCTCATCTGTCACTAATCACTAGTGGTAACCTGATCCCTCCCCTGTGTGTATAGAGAGATACTCCTGTCTGACCCCTCCCCCTCATCTGTGACTAATCACTAGTGGTAATCTGATCCCTCCCCTGTGTGTATAGAGAGATAAGCCTGTCTGACCCCTCCCCCCTCATCTGTCACTAATCACTAGTGGTAATCTGATCCCTCCCCTGTGTGTATCTGACCCCCCCCTCATCTGTCACTAATCACTAGTGGTAATCTGATCCCTCCCCTGTGTGTATCTGACCCCGCCCCCTCATCTGTCACTAATCACTAGTGGTAATCTGACCCCTCCCCTGTGTGTATGTAGAGAGATAAGCCTGTCTGACCCCGCCCCCTCATCTGTCACTAATCACTAGTGGTAATCTGATCCCTCCCCTGTGTGTATCTGACCCCGCCCCCCTCACCTGTGACTAATCACTAGTGGTAATCTGATCCCTCCCCTGTGTGTATCTGACCCCGCCCCCCTCATCTGTCACTAATCACTAGTGGTAATCTGATCCCTCCCCTGTGTGTATCTGACCCCGCCCCCTCACCTGTGACTAATCACTAGTGGTAATTTGATCCCTCCCCTGTGTTTATCTGACCCCGCCCCCCTCACCTGTCACTGATCCCTCCCCTGTGTATGTAGAGAGCCAAGCCTGTCTGACCCCTCCCCCCTCATCTGTGACTAATCACTAGTGGTAATCTGATCCCTCCCCTGTGTGTATCTGACCCCGCCCCCTCATCTGTCACTAATCACTAGTGGTAATCTGATCCCTCCCCTGTGTTTATCTGACCCCGCCCCCCTCACCTGTCACTAATCACTAGTGGTAATCTGATCCCTCCCCTGTGTGTATCAGACCCCTCCCCCCTTATCTGTCACTAATCACTAGTGGTAATCTGACCCCTCTCCTGTGTGTATCTGACCCCGCCCCCCTCACCTGTCACTAATCACTAGTGGTAATCTGACCCCTCTCCTGTGTGTATCTGACCCCGCCCCCCTCACCTGTCACTAATCACTAGTGGTAATCTGACCCCTCTCCTGTGTGTATCTGACCCCGCCCCCCTCACCTGTCACTAATCACTAGTGGTAATCTGATCCCTCCCCTGTGTGTATCAGACCCCTCCCCCCTTATCTGTCACTAATCACTAGTGGTAATCTGACCCCTCTCCTGTATGTATCTGACCCCTCCCCCTCATCTGTGACTAATCACTAGTGGTAATCTGACCCCTCCCCTGTGTGTATCTGACCCCGCCCCCTCATCTGTGACTAATCACTAGTGGTAATCTGATCCCTCCCCTGTGTATGTAGAGAGATAAGCCTGTCTGACCCCTCCCCCTCATCTGTGACTAATCACTAGTGGTAATCTGATCCCTCCCCTGTGTGTATCTGACCCCTCCCCCTCATCTGTCACTAATGACCAGTGGTAATCTGATCCCTCCCCTGTGTGTTTCTGACCCCCTCCCCTCATCTGTGACTAATCACTAGTGGTAATCTGACCCCTCCCCTGTGTGTATCTGACCCCCTCCCCTCATCTGTGACTAATCACTAGTGGTAATCTGACCCCTCCCCTGTGTGTATCTGACCCCTCCCCCTCATCTGTCACTAATCACTAGTGGTAATCTGATCCCTCCCCTGTGTGTATAGAGAGATAAGCCTGTCTGACCCCTCCCCCCTCATCTGTCACTAATCACTAGTGGTAATCTGATCCTTCCCCTGTGTGTATCTGACCCCCCCCTCATCTGTCACTAATCACTAGTGGTAATCTGATCCCTCCCCTGTGTGTATCTGACCCCGCCCCTCATCTGTCACTAATCACTAGTGGTAATCTGACCCCTCCCCTGTGTGTATGTAGAGAGATAAGCCTGTCTGACCCCGCCCCCTCATCTGTCACTAATCACTAGTTGTAATCTGATCCCTCCCCTGTGTGTATCTGACCCCGCCCCCCTCACCTGTGACTAATCACTAGTGGTAATCTGACCCCGCCCCCCTCATCTGTCACTAATCACTAGTGGTAATCTGATCCCTCCCCTGTGTGTATCTGACCCCGCCCCCTCACCTGTGACTAATCACTAGTGGTAATTTGATCCCTCCCCTGTGTGTATGTAGAGAGATAAGCCTGTCTAACTTCTCCCCCTCATCTGTGACTAATCACTAGTGGTAATCTGATCTCTCCCCTGTGTGTATCTGACCCCGCCCCCCTCATCTGTCACTAATCACTAGTGGTAATCTGATCCCTCCCCTGTGTATGTAGAGAGCTAAGCCTGTCTGACCCCTCCCCCCTCATCTGTGACTAATCACTAGTGGTAATCTGATCCCTCCCCTTTGTGTATCTGACCCCGCCCCCCTAATCTGTCACTAATCACTAGTGGTAACCTGATCCCTCCCCTGTGTGTATAGAGAGATACGCCTGTCTGACCCCTCCCCCTCATCTGTGACTAATCACTAGTGGTAATCTGATCCCTCCCCTTTGTGTATCTGACCCCTCCCTCTCATCTGTGACTAATCACTAGTGGTAATCTGATCCCTCCCCTGTGTGTATAGAGAGATAAGCCTGTCTGACCCCTCCCCCTCATCTGTGACTAATTACTAGTGGTAATCTGATCCCTCCCCTGTGTGTATCTGACCCCCCCCCCCTCATCTGTCACTAATCACTAGTGGTAATCTGATCCCTCCCCTGTGTTTATCTGACCCCGCCCCTCATCTGTCACTAATCACTAGTGGTAATCTGACCCCTCCCCTGTGTGTATGTAGAGAGATAAGCCTGTCTGACCCCGCCCCCTCATCTGTCACTAATCACTAGTGGTAATCTGATCCCTCCCCTGTGTGTATCTGACCCTGCCCCCCTTACCTTTGACTAATCACTAGTGGTAATCTGATCCCTCCCCTGTGTGTATCTGACCCCGCCCCCCTCATCTGTCACTAATCACTAGTGGTAATCTGATCCCTCCCCTGTGTGTATCTGACCCCGCCCCCTCATCTGTGACTAATCACTAGTGGTAATCTGATCCCTCCCCTGTGTATGTAGAGAGCTAAGCCTGTCTGACCCCTCCCCCCTCATCTGTGACTAATCACTAGTGGTAATCTGATCCCTCCCCTGTGTGTATCTGACCCCGCCCCCCTCACCTGTCACTAATCACTAGTGGTAATCTGATCCCTCCCCTGTGTGTATCTGACCCCGCCCCCTCATCTGTGACTAATCACTAGTGGTAATTTGATCCCTCCCCTGTGTATGTAGAGAGCTAAGCCTGTCTGACCCCTCCCCCTCATCTGTGACTAATCACTAGTGGTAATCTGACCCCTCCCCTGTGTGTATGTTGAGAGATAAGCCTGTCTGACCCCTCCCCCCTCATCTGTGACTAATCACTAGTGGTAATCTTATCCCTCCCCTGTGTGTATCTGACCCCGCCCCCTCATCTGTCACTAATCACTAGTGGTAATCTGATCCCTCCCCTGTGTATGTAGAGAGCTAAGGCTGTCTGACCCCTCCCCCTCATCTGTGACTAATCACTAGTGGTAATCTGACCCCTCCCCTTTGTGTATTTAGAGAGATAAGCCTGTCTGACCCCTCCCCCTCATCTGTCACTAATCACTAGTGGTAATCTGATCCCTCCCCTGTGTGTATGTAGAGAGATAAGCCTGTCTGACCCCTCCCCCTCATCTGTGACTAATCACTAGTGGTAATCTGATCCCTCCCCTGTGTGTATAGAGAGATACGCCTGTCTGACCCCTCCCCCCTCATCTGTCACTAATCACTAGTGGTAATCTGATCCCTCCCCTGTGTGTATAGAGAGATAAGCCTGTCTGACCCCTCCCCCCTCATCTGTGACTAATCACTAGTGGTAATCTGATCCCTCCTCTGTGTGTATCTGACCCCGCCCCCCTCATCTGTCACTAATCACTAGTGGTAATCTGATCCCTCCCCTGTGTGTATCTGACCCCGCCCCCCCCTCATCTGTCACTAATCACTAGTGGTAATCTGATCCCTCCCCTGTGTGTATCTGACCCAGCCCCCTCATCCGTGACTAATCACTAGTGGTAATCTGATCCCTCCCCTGTGTGTATCTGACCCCTCCCCCTCATCTGTCACTAATCACTAGTGGTAATTTGATCCCTCCCCTGTGTGTATCTGACCCCGCCCCCTCACCTGTGACTAATCACTAGTGGTAATCTGATCCCTCCCCTGTGTGTATGTAGAGAGATAAGCCTGTCTGACCCCTCCCCCTCATCTGTGACTAATCACTAGTGGTAATCTGATCCCTCCCCTGTGTGTATCTGACCCCGCCCCCTCATCTGTCACTAATCACTAGTGGTAATCTGATCCCTCCCTTGTGTGTGTATAGAGAGATAAGTCTGTCTGACCCCTCCCCCTCATCTGTGACTAATCACTAGTGGTAATCTGATCCCTCCCCTGTGTGTATATGACCCCTCCCCCTCACCTGTCACTAATCACTAGTGGTAATCTGATCCCTCCCCTGTGTGTATCTGACCCCGCCTCCCTCATCTGTCACTAATCACTAGTGGTAACCTGATCCCTCCCCTGTGTCTATAGAGAGATACGCCTGTCTGACCCCCCCCCCCCTCATCTGTGACTAATCACTAGTGGTAATCTGATCCCTCCCCTGTGTGTATCTGACCCCGCCCCCTCATCTGTCACTAATCACTAGTGGTAATCTGATCCCTCCCCTGTGTGTATCTGACCCCGCCCCCCTCATCTGTCACTAATCACTAGTGGTAATCTGATCCCTCCCCTGTGTGTATCTGACCCCGCCCCCTCACCTGTGACTAATCACTAGTGGTAATTTGATCCCTCCCCTGTGTGTATGTAGAGAGATAAGCCTGTCTGACCCCTCCCCCTCATCTGTCACTAATCACTAGTGGTAATCTGATCCCTCCCCTGTGTATGTAGAGAGATAAGCCTGTCTGACCCCTCCCCCCTCATCTGTGACTAATCACTAGTGGTAATCTGATCCCTCCCCTGTGTGTATCTGACCCCGCCCCCTCATCTGTGACTAATCACTAGTGGTAATCTGACCCCTCCCCTGTGTGTATCTGACCCCGCCCCCTCATCTGTCACTAATCACTAGTGGTAATCTGACCCCTCCCCTGTGTATATAGAGAGATAAGCCTGTCTGACCCCTCCCCCTCATCTGTCACTAATCACTAGTGGTAATCTGATCCCTCCCCTGTGTATGTAGAGAGATAAGCCTGTCTGACCCCTCCCCCTCATCTGTCACTAATCACTAGTGGTAATCTGATCCCTCCCCTGTGTGTATCTGACCCCGCCCCCTCATCTGTCACTAATCACTAGTGGTAATCTGACCCCTCCCCTGTGTGTACGTAGAGAGCTAAGACTGTCTGACCCCTCCCCCCTCATCTGTCACTAATCACTAGTGGTAATCTGATCCCTCCCCTGTGTGTATGTAGAGAGATAAGCCTGTCTGACCCCGCCCCTCTCATCTGTCACTAATCACTAGTGGTAATCTGATCCCTCCACTGTGTGTATGTAGAGAGATAAGCCTGTCTGACCCCGCCCCCTCATCTGTCACTAATCACTAGTTTTAATTTTACTCTCCCCTGTGTCAGCTAACTGGCATGGCAGAGGGGCTAATATGTAAACACAGAATTTTAACCCTTTGTTGGCTTTTAAGAAAGCCGGAAGTAGAGACACCACAGATTTATTGCAGGATTTCTATCAGATGCAGCAAAGAAATGTTTTTTGTTAAAGTTTATTATGCTGTTGCTTATCTTTTACAGCAGAGAAGAAGTTCTGGGTTCAGGTCTGTGTAGTGATGTCGCAAACCTCACATTTTTGAGCCGCCATAAACTTCAATAAGCAGGTATATTCTAAAACCTTTAGGGACTGTTTCTGGCCACAAAAGTGATGGGAAAGTTATTTCAAGAGGCCTGACACCTGTAGGGGGCATTGCGGAGGGGGAGGGGCCTGACACCTGGAGGGGGGCATTGCGGAGGGGGAGGGGCCTGACACCTGTAGGGGGCATTGCGGAGGGGGAGGGGCCTGACACCTGTAGGGGGCATTGCGGAGGGGGGTCCATGCCAAAAGTACCACCAAACATTACAGAGTTGACGTAAAGTCATGTTTTGATCTCTAAAGCACAGAAATCACATTACATTCCTATATTTGTAAATCGTCCGGCGTGTGTTCACGTCCATCAGGTACTGTGAGGGTTAGGCCCGCCTCACACTGACAGACCAAACGCACTGCAAACAACTGCTAAGAGCATTAGTGATAACCTCAGGGGAGTGAATCTGTGGTGTTACTAGTTGACACCTCCAGGACATAAATGTTAGTCCTCTCAGTGGCAGTCTTTGTGTAGTGGGGTGTAATGGGAGCCGTGCTTGTGCGCACATTCATGGGAGTGCAGGGGATCGCGGTTTTCCAGCCTCTATGGTCGGGCTGAGGTAGTTCAATGACAATTAAGTGGCCAGAAACCGCTGATTCTGCAGTGTGGGCCCAGTGTTATTGATCACCTGAGGCCAGCATGATAAAATGTTTTTGCCAAAATGTATCCAGCAGAGCAAATTTAGTCTGTCCACAATGTAATAACGAACTTATTGTCTTGGATGTGCCAACACAATGATATAGACCAGTGATGGCTAACCTTGGCACTCCAGCTGTGGTGGAACTACAAGTCCCATGAGGCATTGCAATACTCTGACAGCTCTAAGCATACCTCAGGGAAGCAGAGGCATGAAGGGATTTGTAGTTTTGTCACAGCTGGAGTGCCAAGGTTAGCCATCACTGATATAGACCATTGAGAGCCCCTTCACCACGACAAGGTCCTGATCAGAGGGGGAATTGACATGTACACGCTGCTTTTTTTTGCCTACACTGTAGCACCAGAGGCAAGAACAATTTGGCAATGTACACATGCCTGACAAACTAGGTTTTGTTCCAACCGCTGTAGCAGCAGCCTGAAAAATTCAGGATTTCCCTGTATAAAATATGTCTTTCCTTCCCTTCGGCCAGCTTGTCCTGCAAAAAAATGGACTTAGAGGACCTCTGTCTGGAAAATGTTAAAATTTTAAATGCATACAATTAAGAAGTTCTTCCAGAGTAGACTGAGCCATAAATTACTCACTTACAGTATGTAGTAGAAATCTGACATTACCGACAGGTTTTGGACTAGCCCATCTTCTCATGGGGGGGGGGGGTCTCAGGGTTTTCTTTATTTTTATAAGCACTTAGTGAATGGCAGTTGCTTGCTCCGTCCATCTGCCAAGAATGTGTACTTGAACAGGGAGGCTGGCCAGCATCATTGTATAAATATTTTTCAGGGATTGTCTTTATAAAGAATAGAGGCTATGCTGAGAATCCCCCATGAAGAGATGGACTAACCCAAAATCTGTTGGTAATGTCAGATTTCGACTACATACCGTAACTGACAGCAACATGGGGGAAAAGTCATTTATGGCTCATTTTACTCTGGAAGAAATGTACTACTTATTTATGTGTTATAAATTTTAAGATTTTCTTCTTTAAAGGATACCCGAAGTGACATATGACATGAGATAGACATGGGTATGAACAGTGCCAAGCACACAAATAACTAGGCTGTGTTCCTTTTTTTCTTTCTCTGCCTGAAAGAGTTAAATATCAGGTATGTAAGTGGCTGACTCAGTCCTGACTCAGACAGGAAGTGACTACAGTGTGACCCTCACTGATAAGAAATTCCCCTTTTTATCTCTTTCTTGCTCTCACAAGCCATTTTCTGCTAGGAAAGTGTTCTATAGTTGGAATTTCTTATCAGTAAGGGTCACACTGCAGTCACTTCCTGTCTGAGTCAGCCACTTACATACCTGATATTTAACTCTTTCAGGCAGAGAAAGAAAAAAAGGAACACGTATCTCAAAGCGGGCACAAGTTAGTGGAAAATGACACTTTGTGAAAAAAAAAAAAAACAAGAAAAATCAATTACCACTAGCTTGTGACAAAAAATAAAACCTGCTATGAACTCACCATCCTCCTAACGGAATACCTTGGGGTGTCTTCTTTCTAAAATAGGGTCACTTGTGGAGTTCCTATACTGCCCTGGCATTTTAGGGGCCCTAAACCGTGAGGAGTAGTCTAGAAACCAAATGCCTCAAAATGACCTGTGAAAGCCTAAAGGTGCTCATTGGACTTTGGGCCGCTTAGCGCAGTTAGGGTGCAAAAAAGTGCCACACATGTGGTACCGCCGTACTCAGGAGAAGTAGTATAATGTGTTTTGTGGTGTATTTTTACACATACCCATGCTGGGTGGGAGAAATACCTCTGTAAACGAACAATTGTGTGTAAAAAAAAAAATAATAATAAAAAAAATAAAAATAAATTGTCATTTACAGATGTCTTCTTTCCAAAATGGTGTCATTTGGGGGGTATTTATACGATCCTGGAATTCTAGCCCCTCATGAAACATGACAGGTGCTCAGAAAAGTCCGAGATGCTTGACAATGGGAAAATTCACTTTTGGCACCATAGTTTGTAAACGCTATAACTTTTACCCAAACCAATAAATATACACTTATTGGATTATTTTTTTTATCAAAGACATGTAGCACAATAAATTTGGACAAACATTTATAAGAAATTTTACTTTATTTGAAAACGTCAGCACAGAAAGTTAAAAAAAAATCATTTTTTTTTTACAAAATTCATCTCTTTTTTGATGAATATAATAAAAACTAAAAATCACAGCAGCAATCAAATAGCACCAAAAGAAAGCTGTATTAGTGACAAGAAAAGGAGGTAAAATTCATTTAGGCGGTAGGTTGTATGACCGAGCAATAAAACGTGAAAGCTGCAGTAGTCTGAATGGAGAAAAAGTGTCTGGTTAAAGAGGAACTGTCACAAAAATCTTAAAATGTAAAATGCATACAATTAATAAGTTCTTTTCTTCCAGAGCAAAATGAGCCATAAATGACTTTTCTCTTATGTTGCTGTCACTTACAGGGGGTATTAGAAATCTGACATTACAGACAGGTTTTGGGCAAGTCCATCTCTCCATAGGGGATTTTCGGCATGGCCTTTATTCTTTATAAAGACAATCCCTGAAAAAGATTTATACAATGATGCTGGCTAGCCTCCCTCCTCGTTGCACACTTTTTTGGCAGTTGAACGGAGCAACTGCTATTTACTAAGTGCTTTTAAAAATAAAGAAAACCCTGAGAACCCCCCATGAAAAGATGGGCTAGTCTAAAAATCTGTCAGTAATGTCAGATTTTGTACTACCCCCTGTAAGTGACAGCAACATAGGAGAAAAGTAATGTATGGCTCATTTTACTCTGGAAGAAATGTACTTCTTATTTGTATATGTTTACATGTATTTAAAATTTTAAGATTTTCGTGATAGAGGTCCTAAGTAATTTTGTCAAGTATTTTTACCCAGCTTAGCCCACTGGACACGGTTATAGGGAAAACAAACTATGTAAGTTTATGAGGAAGTTTGGGTTGGAGGCCTCTTCTGTCAGGGACATGCCAGACTCTTGAAACTTGGTACGCCGGTAGAGGGCATATTGACCTATGTGCACTCCAAATTTGGGGTCACAGGCACCCCCAGAACCAGAGATACCGCACCCCAAAACAGGAAGTTTGGGTTGCCCCCTAGGAGTCTATAAACAGGATTTATAGTTAACCCAAACTTGTCATGTAAGTCTGAGAAGAGTTCCCAGTCCAGGGTTTCCTTCACTAGAGAATAAGAGGGTGGTCCCTAAGTTGTTGTGAGGGGCCCTCGGAGCCCCCAGAGAGCGCATAGCATCTTTGGTTAGGCTTGGACTTTTGGTTAGCCAGATATGGCATTTTTTTCCCCCCCTCGGCCAGCTTGCACAGCAAAAAAAGGGACTTTGGGTTGACTCCTTGGCCGTTAGGAACAGGCCAGGCTGTTGAGATTTGGTATGCAGGTAGAGGGCATGTTGACCTACATGCACTCCAAATTTGGGGTCCCTAGGACACGGTGAACAGGATTAATGATCAACCCAAACTATTGTTAGAGTTGAAGATGGGGTTAGGGTTAAAGGTGAGGTTGGTGTTAGTATTTAGAGCCAGCTGGGCCCGCTAGATGCTTTTCATGTAAGTCTATGAGAAAGTGTAGGGTTAGGGTGATCAAGATACCATTCCCAGCCCCCTTGCTAGAGACCATAGCCTGCCCCTAGATGCCATTCCCAGCACCCCATTAGAGACCATAGCCAGCCCCTAGATGCCATTCCTGGGTCCCTTGCTAGATACTTTAGCCGCCCCTAGACTCCATTCCCAGCCCCCCATTAGAGACCATAGCCTGCCCCTAGATGCCATTCCCGGGCCCCTTGCTAGATACTATAGCCTGCCCCTAGACACCATTCCCAGCCCCCCATTAGAGACCATAACCTGCCCCAAGACACCATTCCCAGCCCCCCTGCTAGAGACCATAACCTGCCCCTAGATGCCATTCCCGGGTCCCTTGCTAGATACTATAGCCGGCCCCTAGACACCGTTCCCAGCCCCCCATTAGAGACCATAGCCTGCCCCTAGATGCCATTCCCGGGCCCCTTGCTAGATACTATAGCCTGCCCCTAGACACCATTCCCAGCCCCCCATTAGAGACCATAACCTGCCCCAAGACACCATTCCCAGCCCCCCTGCTAGAGACCATAACCTGCCCCTAGATGCCATTCCCGGGTCCCTTGCTAGATACTATAGCCGGCCCCTAGACACCGTTCCCAGCCCCCCATTAGAGACCATAGCCAGCCCCTAGATACCATTCCGTCATGTAGCCTGGCTCTGGCAGTATCTGTCCCTCTCCTCCTGTGTGGAATCGCCCCTGTAGTGACCACACACTTCCCAACCATGAAGTTCTTGGGTTTTCTTCTTCAGGTCTTCAGATGGATCGTTATTCTGAGCTGAAGCTTCTCCTGAAAGAGTGGGAAGGAAAGTTTCTACAAGAGAACAAAAGGAAGCCCAGAAAGGTAAGCTTACCCCTCATTCCGTCTGCATATCATTCTACCAGGAATTCCCTGCATTGTGACTCCTGTATGCTTAGAGCTGATGAGGTGTTAAGGTAGCCATACACTAGTCGATTTGCCATCAGATCGACCAACAGATAGATCCCTCTCTGATTGAATCTGATCAGAGAGGGATCGTATGGCTGCCTTTACTGCAAACAGATAGTGAATCGATTTCAGCCTGAAACCGTTCACAATCTGTGAAGCTGCCGCGGCCCCCCCCCCGGGCCCCCGCATACATTACCTGATCCGGCCGGTGCGAGTCCCCCGGTCTCCGCTGTCTCTTCTCCGGGCTCCAGCTTCACTCTACTTCCTGCCGGGGGAAGTTTAAACAGTAGAGGGCGCTCTAATGTTTAAACGTCTGCTGGGACAGAAAGAAGTGAAGCCAGCCGGAACCCAGCGGAGAAGAGGCAGTGGAGAGAGCGGGGACTCGCGCCGGCCGGAGCAGCTAATGTATTGCCGCTAGCGTCGGTCGTCGGGCATTCGAACGCCGCTATCGACGCACTCCCGACCCGCCGGCTATCGAGCAAAATCTTCCGCACGGACAGGAATGACGGTAACCGACGGGAACGATCAATTTCGGATGGAAATCGATCGTTCGGACACACAGTGATCGAATCGGCTGTATATCGGCGGGAAAATCGGTAAGTGTATGGGCCCCTTTAGAGTCACTACAGTGCTTGCGTATTTATTTCTTCTGTATTTCTTGGGCAGGATGATGTGAAAAATTCTACAAAGGAAATCCAGGGTAAGTGAGAAAATAAAATATCTCTTCCTACTGAGGTATCTCCCATCCCCCATAATGCCCCATCCTAATCTCTTATCTCTCTGTACTGTGTTATTACCATCTCCCATAATGCCCCATCCTGATCTCTTATCTCTCTGTACTGTGTTATTACCATCTCCCATAATGCCCCATCCTGATCTCTTATCTCTCTGTACTGTTATTACCATCTCCCATAATGCCTCATCCTGATCTCTTATCTCTCTGTACTGTTATTACCATCTCCCATAATGCCTCATCCTGATCTCTTATCTCTCTGTACTGTATTATTACCATCCCCCATAATGCCTCATCCTGATCTCTTATCTCTCTCTACTGTTATTACCATCCCCCATAATGCCTCATCCTGATCTCTTATCTCTCTGTACTGTTATTACCATCTCCCATAATGCCCCATCCTGATCTCTTATCTCTCTGTACTGTGTTATTACCATCCCCCATAATGCCCCATCCTGATCTCTTATCTCTCTGTACTGTGTTATTACCATCCCCCATAATGCCTCATCCTGATCTCTTATCTCTCTGTACTGTTATCCCCCATAATGCCCCATCTTGATCTCTTATCTCTCTGTACTGTGTTATTACCATCTCCCATAATGCCTCATCCTGATCTCTTATCTCTCTGTACTGTGTTATTACCATCCCCCATAATGCCCCATCCTGATCTCTGATCTCTCTGTACTGTTATCCCCCATAGTGCCTCATCCTGATCTCTTATCTCTCTGTACTGTTATTACCATCCCCCATAATGCCTCATCCTGATCTCTTATCTCTCTGTACTGTGTTATTACCATCCCCCATAATGCCCCATCCTGATCTCTGATCTCTCTGTACTGTTATCCCCCATAGTGCCTCATCCTGATCTCTTATCTCTCTGTACTGTTATTACCATCCCCCATAATGCCTCATCCTGATCTCTTATCTCTCTGTACTGTTATCTCCCATAATGCCTCATCTTGATCTCTTATCTCTCTGTACTGTTATTACCATCCCCCATAATGCCTCATCCTGATCTCTTATCTCTCTGTACTGTTATCCCCCATAATGCCTCATCCTGATCTCTTATCTCTCTGTACTGTTATTACCATCCCCCATAATGCCTCATCCTGATCTCTTATCTCTCTGTACTGTTATCCCCCATAATGCCTCATCCTGATCTCTTATCTCTCTGTACTGTTATTACCATCTCCCATAATGCCTCATCCTGATCTCTTATCTCTCTGTACTGTGTTATTACCATCCCCCATAATGCCTCATCCTGATCTCTTATCTCTCTCTACTGTTATTACCATCCCCCATAATGCCTCATCCTGATCTCTTATCTCTCTGTACTGTGTTATTACCATCCCCCATAATGCCCCATCCTGATCTCTTATCTCTCTGTACTGTTATTACCATCCCCCATAATGCCTCATCCTGATCTCTTATCTCTCTGTACTGTTATCTCCCATAATGCCTCATCTTGATCTCTTATCTCTCTGTACTGTTATTACCATCCCCCATAATGCCTCATCCTGATCTCTTATCTCTCTGTACTGTTATCCCCCATAATGCCTCATCCTGATCTCTTATCTCTCTGTACTGTTATTACCATCCCCCATAATGCCTCATCCTGATCTCTTATCTCTCTGTACTGTTATCTCCCATAATGCCTCATCTTGATCTCTTATCTCTCTGTACTGTTATTACCATCCCCCATAATGCCTCATCCTGATCTCTTATCTCTCTGTACTGTTATCCCCCATAATGCCTCATCCTGATCTCTTATCTCTCTGTACTGTTATTACCATCCCCCATAATGCCTCATCCTGATCTCTTATCTCTCTGTACTGTTATCCCCCATAATGCCTCATCCTGATCTCTTATCTCTCTGTACTGTTATTACCATCTCCCATAATGCCTCATCCTGATCTCTTATCTCTCTGTACTGTGTTATTACCATCCCCCATAATGCCTCATCCTGATCTCTTATCTCTCTGTACTGTTATCCCCCATAATGCCTCATCCTGATCTCTTATCTCTCTGTACTGTGTTATTACCATCCCCCATAATGCCTCATCCTGATCTCTTATCTCTCTCTACTGTTATTACCATCCCCCATAATGCCTCATCCTGATCTCTTATCTCTCTGTACTGTGTTATTACCATCCCCCATAATGCCTCATCCTGATCTCTTATCTCTCTGTACTGTTATTACCATCTCCCATAATGCCTCATCCTGATCTCTTATCTCTCTGTACTGTGTTATTACCATCCCCCATAATGCCTCATCCTGATCTCTTATCTCTCTGTACTGTTATCCCCCATAATGCCTCATCCTGATCTCTTATCTCTCTGTACTGTGTTATTACCATCCCCCATAATGCCTCATCCTGATCTCTTATCTCTCTCTACTGTTATTACCATCCCCCATAATGCCTCATCCTGATCTCTTATCTCTCTGTACTGTTATTACCATCTCCCATAATGCCTCATCCTGATCTCTTATCTCTCTGTACTGTGTTATTACCATCCCCCATAATGCCTCATCCTGATCTCTTATCTCTCTCTACTGTTATTACCATCCCCCATAATGCCTCATCCTGATCTCTTATCTCTCTGTACTGTGTTATTACCATCCCCCATAATGCCTCATCCTGATCTCTTATCTCTCTGTACTGTTATCTCCCATAATGCCTCATCTTGATCTCTTATCTCTCTGTACTGTTATTACCATCCCCCATAATGCCTCATCCTGATCTCTTATCTCTCTCTACTGTTATTACCATCCCCCATAATGCCTCATCCTGATCTCTTATCTCTCTGTACTGTGTTATTACCATCCCCCATAATGCCTCATCCTGATCTCTTATCTCTCTGTACTGTTATCTCCCATAATGCCTCATCTTGATCTCTTATCTCTCTGTACTGTTATTACCATCCCCCATAATGCCTCATCCTGATCTCTTATCTCTCTGTACTGTTATCCCCCATAATGCCTCATCCTGATCTCTTATCTCTCTGTACTGTTATTACCATCCCCCATAATGCCTCATCCTGATCTCTTATCTCTCTGTACTGTTATCCCCCATAATGCCTCATCCTGATCTCTTATCTCTCTGTACTGTTATTACCATCTCCCATAATGCCTCATCCTGATCTCTTATCTCTCTGTACTGTGTTATTACCATCCCCCATAATGCCTCATCCTGATCTCTTATCTCTCTCTACTGTTATTACCATCCCCCATAATGCCTCATCCTGATCTCTTATCTCTCTGTACTGTGTTATTACCATCCCCCATAATGCCCCATCCTGATCTCTTATCTCTCTGTACTGTTATTACCATCCCCCATAATGCCTCATCCTGATCTCTTATCTCTCTGTACTGTTATCTCCCATAATGCCTCATCTTGATCTCTTATCTCTCTGTACTGTTATTACCATCCCCCATAATGCCTCATCCTGATCTCTTATCTCTCTGTACTGTTATCCCCCATAATGCCTCATCCTGATCTCTTATCTCTCTGTACTGTTATTACCATCCCCCATAATGCCTCATCCTGATCTCTTATCTCTCTGTACTGTTATCTCCCATAATGCCTCATCTTGATCTCTTATCTCTCTGTACTGTTATTACCATCCCCCATAATGCCTCATCCTGATCTCTTATCTCTCTGTACTGTTATCCCCCATAATGCCTCATCCTGATCTCTTATCTCTCTGTACTGTTATTACCATCCCCCATAATGCCTCATCCTGATCTCTTATCTCTCTGTACTGTTATCCCCCATAATGCCTCATCCTGATCTCTTATCTCTCTGTACTGTTATTACCATCTCCCATAATGCCTCATCCTGATCTCTTATCTCTCTGTACTGTGTTATTACCATCCCCCATAATGCCTCATCCTGATCTCTTATCTCTCTGTACTGTTATCCCCCATAATGCCTCATCCTGATCTCTTATCTCTCTGTACTGTTATTACCATCCCCCATAATGCCTCATCCTGATCTCTTATCTCTCTGTACTGTTATCCCCCATAATGCCTCATCCTGATCTCTTATCTCTCTGTACTGTTATTACCATCTCCCATAATGCCTCATCCTGATCTCTTATCTCTCTGTACTGTGTTATTACCATCTCCCATAATGCCTCATCCTGATCTCTTATCTCTCTGTACTGTTATTACCATCCCCCATAATGCATTATCCTGATCTCTGATCTCTCTGTACTGTTATTACCATCCCCCATAATGCCTCATCCTGATCTCTTATCTCTCTGTACTGTGTTATTACCATCCCCCATAATGCCTCATCCTGATCTCTTATCTCTCTGTACTGTGCTATTACCATCCCCCATAATGCCCCATCCTGATCTCTTATCTCTCTCTGTACTGTTATTACCATCCCCCATAATGCCCCATCCTGATCTCTTATCTCTCTGTACTGTTATCCCCCATAATGCCTCATCCTGATCTCTTATCTCTCTGTACTGTGTTATTACCATCTCCCATAATGCCCCATCCTGATCTCTTATCTCTCTGTACTGTTATTACCATCCCCCATAATGCCCCATCCTGATCTCTTATCTCTCTGTACTGTTATCTCCCATAATGCCTCATCCTGATCTCTTATCTCTCTGTACTGTTATTACCATCCCCCATAATGCCTCATCCTGATCTCTTATCTCTCTGTACTGTTATCCCCCATAATGCCTCATCCTGATCTCTTATCTCTCTGTACTGTTATTACCATCTCCCATAATGCCTCATCCTGATCTCTTATCTCTCTGTACTGTGTTATTACCATCCCCCATAATGCCTCATCCTGATCTCTTATCTCTCTGTACTGTTATTACCATCCCCCATAATGCCTCATCCTGATCTCTTATCTCTCTGTACTGTTATTACCATCTCCCATAATGCCTCATCCTGATCTCTTATCTCTCTGTACTGTTATTACCATCCCCCATAATGCATCATCCTGATCTCTGATCTCTCTGTACTGTTATCTCCCATAATGCCTCATCCTGATCTCTTATCTCTCTGTACTGTGTTATTACCATCCCCCATAATGCCTCATCCCGATCTCTTATCTCTCTATACTGTTATTACCATCCCCCATAATGCCTCATCCTGATCTCTTATCTCTCTGTACTGTTATCTCCCATAATGCCCCATCCTGATCTCTTATCTCTCTGTACTGTGTTATTACCATCTCCCATAATGCCCCATCCTGATCTCTTATCTCTCTGTACTGTTATCTCCCATAATGCCCCTTCCTGATCTCCTTGCCATGGTATCACTGTTTTGCATGAGTGGTGTTTGTCATTTTGCAGTGCTGTACCAGGAATTTCAGTCCCTTAAGCAGAACCGTCGATCTATTTCATGTGTGCAGAATGAGGCCTCAGAAGAGGAGAGGGTGGCTGAGGTAAGTTCTATTGTCTGTAAACGCCTCCGAATGGATGTGAGGGAATGAAAAGCTATGTATACAATCCGCCGCATGGGCCCTACATGCAACACCTAAAATCACCTTAACCTCCCTGGCATTAGGACTATATCCAGATTTAAGGTCTAAAAACCATGCCATTTTTTCACTAGCTTTAAGACTCTAAAAACAAAACAAAAAAACATACCACAGAGAGGTCTGCAGCAGCTCCTGCATATAACTCACTCAGACACAGGATTACTGATCCGAGCTGCGGATCTCCATCCAGAGCCTGACTCAGGATTACTGCTAAGGAGGTCAAAGTGTAATAATATTTCTATAGCGCTTTTCTCCCATAGGACTCGCAGCGCTTAGGCTCTCTCAGATTCAGGCATTGGTAGTAGGATGAAGTATTCACACAACAAAAATTATATTTCTGCAAATGCCAAACTGAACAGGTGGGTTTTCAGTCTGGATTTAAACACGTCCAGAGATGGAGCTGTCCTGATCTGCTGAGGTAAGGAGTTCCATAGCGTAGGAGCAGCATGACAGAAGGCTCTGGGACCAAAAGTTTCCAGGTGGACTCTGGGTATGACTAGTGTACCAGATATCTGAGTATAAAAGCTTTTATACTTACCCGGGGCTTCCTCCAGCCGCATGAGCACAGATGCTTCCCCTGCCGTCCTCCTGAGTATCTCCGTTCAGCCGAAATCGCTCCCCATAATCCTGCTTAGTCGCATCAGTTGGGTTCGGATAGCGGAAAAGTTCAGCTGAAAGGAATCTTTGTCCCTGAATTCAACACAAAGGAAGTCAGAAATAGGGATGCTCAACTTCGGTTTCGGATGGAATCCGGCGTCTTCTTAGGTCTGTCCCTCGGCGCCTCCCATGATGCGGTCCAAGCGGCGGTCACGTGATTACAAACCCTTCCTTCTTCCGGGTTGAAGGAGGAAGTGTTTGTAGTCACGTGACGCGTGTGGACAACATCGTGGGAGGCGCCGAGGGACGGACCTAAGAAGACGTCATGATGGGTAAGATTAACCCCGCCCACCCTGCACAGGTGATTTGATTTAACCAGATGAAATCCGAATAACAACTATTGGTCTTTCATCCCTAATCAGAAATTCGATGTGGCGGAAGTGTCTCAGCAGCCTTCTGTAACGATAGGTGTCAGCACACAGAATATTCTGCAGTATCACCAATAATACAGATGCTATGCCTGATTATGTGGTGATCTGCAGAATCACCAATAATACTAGTATAGCCTGACACTGGACAACCAATGTTAGAACGTGTAGGAGTAACTCAGAGGAGAGGGCCCACCCTAGGAGCGGGTGACCCCAATTGGACTGCAGCTGGTGTTAACTTTATGGACGAGTGAGACAGACCGTACTGCAGCCGAGAGATGTAATGTGTATGACCACAAAAGAGGGAACACAATAGTGCAGTACAGCTGATCACCTGTGGAGCAAGTGATTCAGACTGTACTGCAGTCTGGTGGTGTTTGGTGCACAGTACAAAGAGAGGCAACCACAGTTAGGCTAACCACTGATCCCCTGGGGGGTAGGTGGTACTGACTGTCTTGCAGCCTAGGCGTAGTTGATACAATTGGTGCTGCAACCTAGTGGCACTAACAGTACTGCAGTCTAGGCGCAAGTGACACAGATAGTACTGCAGCCTAAAAGTGAGTGACACAGATAATACTGCAAACTAGAAGTGAGTGACTCAGATAGTACTGCAGCCTAGGATACCCAATGAGCTGGTATCACAAAGTATGTAACAGTATTCTACACCTGAGATGATGGTGTATGAACTATAATCCCTCACCAGTGTCAGAGCCCACCGGTGCGGGTAGCGTGGTCAGACAGGCAGAGTTTGGCAACAAGCGGACAGATACAGTACAGGAGCGGAAGGCTGATTCAACGTCAGTGGCAGGCAGGGTTGGCAATGTGAATCAGATAGGCGAAGGTACAGAATAGTCAGAGAGAATAGTCAGAGGAAGCAGAAGGTCATCTATATATATAAAATTGTGTGTGTGTGTGTGCATATGTGCCGCGATCACGCGAAAACGCCTTTACCGATTTGAACGAAACTTGGTATACAGATCCCTTACTACCTGGGATGATATGTTCTGGGGGTCTCGCGGCCCCCCTGCACACATGGGCGGAGCTACAAACAGTAAATCAGATTTCACCCATTAGAGTCAATGGAAAAAATGGAAAAGGCTGCCATTCTCACAGTAATCAAGCCAGAGTCCCCACACTCGGCACAGGTGGTCACTTGGTGACCAAGGTTACAAATCCAGGAAAAGTGGGCGGAGCATAAAACAGCCAATGAAATTTCAGACATTCATTTTAAATGGAAAAATGTAAACTGCAGCCATTCTTTCACTGTTAATCGCAGGGTTTTCAAACTTGGCAAACTTGGTCACTGGGTGATTGGGATTAATATTCAGGAAAGTGGGTGGAGCCTACAACAGCCAATCAAAAGTCACCTATTGATTTTCAAGGTGAATATTAAAACTGCTGCCATTCTTACACTGTTAATGGCAGAGGCTTCAAACTTGCTACAGTCGGGCATTGGGTGACTGGGGTCCAAATTCACTAAAGGGGCGGGGCCACAAACAGCCAATCAGACTTTCTTGGTGGATAAACTGCTTCCATTCACACATTATTGATGCCAGGAACCTGAAGGCTCACAAACTTGCTCATTGAGTGACTGTGTGTCAAGGTTACAAAAAGTGGGCGGAGCCAAAAAGAAAGTTCACTAGGAAAATATAAACTGCAGCCATTCTTACACTGTTACTGGCAGGGTTCTCAAACTTTGCACAGTTGGTCACTGGGTGAATGGGATGAATATTCAAGAGTGGGTGGAGCCTACAACAGCCAATTAAAATTCACCTGTTGATTTTCAAGGGGAATATTTACATTGCTGCCATTCTTACACTGTTAATAGCAGATGCTTCAAACCTGGTACAGTCAGTTACTGGAAGACTGGGGTTCAAATTCGGAAAGGGGGCAGAGCCACAAACAGCCAATCAGATTTGTTTAATTTAAATGGGAATATACAAATTATTGATACCAAAAGCCCAAAGCTCATAAACTTGGCCATTGAGTGACTGTATGCTAAGGTTAGAAAAAGTGGGCGGAGCCAACAACTACATTTTATTCCAGGGAAAAATATAAACTGCAGCCATTCTTACACTGTTAATGGCAGAGTTCCCAAACTTGACACAGTGGGCCACTGAGTGACTGGGATTAATATTCAGAAATGTGGGTGGAGCCAACAGCCAATCAAATTTCACCTTTTGATTTTCAAGGGGAATATTTACATTGCTACCATTCTTACACTCTTAATGGCAGAGGCCTCTTACCTGATAGGTGACTGGGGTCCAAATTCACTAAAGGGGGCGGAGCCACAAACAGCTAATCAGATTTGTTAGATTGATTTCAGCCATTCTGTTATTGGCAGGGTTCTCAAACATGACACAGTTGGTCAATGGATGACTGGGATTAATATTCAGGAAAGTGGGTGGAACCTACAACAGCCAATCAAAATTCACCTATTGATTTTTAAGGGAAATATTGAAACTGCTGCCACTCTTACACTAATAATGGCAGAAGCCTCAAACCGGCTACAGTTGGTCATGAAGTGGCTGGGGTTCAAATCCACTAAAGGGGTGGAGCCACAAACAGCCAATCAGATTACTTTACTGGATAAACTGCTTCCATTCACACAATTTTGATGGCAGAAATCCAAAAGCTTAAAACTTGGTAACTGGGTGACTGGGATTAATATTCAGAAAAGTGGGTAGAGCCTAAAAAGAAAATCAAAATTCACCTTTTTGATTTTCAAAGGGAATATTTAAAGAGACTCCGTAACAAAAATTGCATCCTGTTTTTTATCATCCTACATGTTCCAAAAGCTATTCTAATGTGTTCTGGCTTACTGCAGCACTTTCTACTATGACAGTCTCTGTAATAAATCAATGTATCTTTCCCCTGTCAGACTTGTCGGCCTGTGTCTGGAAGGCTGCCAAGTTCTTCAGTGTTGTGGTTCTGCTATGAACTCACCCTTTCTGGCCCCTCTATGCACACTGCCTGTGTGTTATTTAGATAAGAGAGAAGAGAGAAGCTGCTCTAATCAGCTGGATAAATCGTCCTCTGAGCTGACTGGGCTTTCACATACTGAGGAATTACAAACAAGGGCAAAGCTGTTTGCAAGAAGAAAAGAGCAGCCTGAAACTTCAGTGCATGGGGGAAAGAAACACACAAATGATCTCTTGAGATTCAAAAGGAATTCTGTATACAGCCTGCTTGTGTATGGATGTATTTTCTATGTGTGGACATACTGTACATCAACCTACTTCCTGTTTTGGTGGCCATTTTGTTTGTTTACAAACAAACTTTTTAAAGCTGTTTTTAACCACTTTTAATGCGGCGGGGAGCGGCGAAATTGTGACAGAGGGTAATAGGAGATGTCCCCTAACGCACTGGTATGTTTACTTTTGAGCGATTTTAACAATACAGATTCTCTTTAAATTGCTACCATTCTTGCACTGTTAATGGCACAGGCCTCAAACCTGGTACAGTTGGTCATTGGGTCACTGGGGGTTCAAATGCAGAAAAGGGGTGGAGCTACAAACAGCCAATCAGATTTTTTTCATCTCACTGGTAAATTACAAATTATTGATGCTAAGGACCTCAGAGCTCACAAACTTGGTCATTGAGTGACTGTGTGTCCAGGTTACAAAAAGTGGGCGGAGCCAAAAACAAATTTCACTAGGAAAATATAAACTGCAGCCATTCTTACACCGTTAATGACAAGGGTTCTCAAACTTTGCCCAGATGGTCACTGGGTGACTGAGATTAATATTATGGGAAGTGGGTGGAGCCTATAATAGCCAATCAAAATTCACCTGTTGATTTTCAAGGGGAATATTTAAATTGCTTCCATGTTTGCTCTGTTAATAATAGATGCCGCAAACCTGCTACAGTTGGTCATTGGGTGACTGGGGTTCAAATGCCGGAGAGGGGCAGAGTCACAAACAGCCAATCTGATTTGCTTAATTTCTATGGGAATATACAAATTATTGATGCCAAGGACCCCAAAGCTCACAAACTTGGCCATTGAGTGTTTGTGCGTTAGGGTTAGAAAGTGGGCGGAGCTAACACCAGCCAAATACATACACAGGCAACGCCGATTCATCAGCTATTATTCATAAAAGTGGATGGAGCCTACAAAAGCCAATCAAAATTCATCTATTGATTTGCAAGGGGAATATTTCATTACTGCCATTCTTGCACTGTTAATGGCACAAGCCCCAAACTGGGTACAGTTAGTTATTGGGTGACTGGGGTTCAAACTCAGAAAAGGGGTGGAGATACAAACAGCCCATCAGATTTGTTTCATTTCAATGCAAATTATTGATGCCAAAGACTGCAAAGCTCACAAATTTGGTCACTGAGTAATTAAGTAATTGTCTGTTACTGTTAGAAAAAGTGGGCATAGCCAACACCAGCCAAATACATACGCAGGCAATGCTGGGTCAGCAATGGGCGGAGACAAATACAAATTTCACTGGGAAAATGTAAACTGCAGCAATTCTTACACTGTTAACGGCAGGGTTCTCAAACTTTGCACAGTTGGTGACTGGGTGACTGGGATTAATATTCATAAAAGAGGGTGGAGCCTACAAAAGCCAATCCAAATTCAATTAATGCTTTTCAAGAGGAATATTCAATTGCTGCCATTCTTGCACTGTTAACCACTTCCCAACTGAGGGGTTTTACCCCTTCAGCATCCGAGCAATTTTCTCCTTTCAGCGCTCCTTACATTCATTCGCCGATAACTTTATCATTACTTATCACAATAAAATGAACTATATCTTGTTTTTTTCACCACCAATTAGGCTTTCTTTAGGTGGAACACTATGCCAAGAATTATTTTATTCTAAATGTGTTTTAATGGGAAAATAGGGAAAAATGTGGGAAAAAATTTATTATTTTTCAGTTTTCGGCCTTTATAGTTTTTAAAGAGGAGCTGTTAGGTATAAGGTCTCAGAGTAAAAAAACACATAAATCAGTAGCTAAAGATTGGCTGTACTTACATTACATATGCATTTCACTGTCCACGTTTGGATTTCACAGAATTGTTATATAGTATTTGCAGAGAATGATGCTCCTGACAGCTCATGGCAGGTTCCATGTTTGTCTGTCTCCTATGAAGCCAAATGTGTCGTCATGTCCTGCCTGCTTCCTGATGATTCCACTCACAGAAAACCTCCTAATGAATAACACTACTGTGCCGTGAATATTAATTAGCCATGTGGCTAGGAACAATAGTGGGCTCCTGCAGTGTACTCTGCCCGGAGATTTTTCAGTGCTGTGAGGTTACACGCTGTTGTAACAGCTTGTCACTAGCAGCCGAGGGGAGGACCCAAGCAGCCCCAGAATGCTTTGCAGTATGGTATGCGGCCTCTCGGCCTCTTAGGAGCTTGGGTCTAACAGCCCTGCAGTTCAACACACATCAAAAGTAAGAGGGATTTTTAACTTCAGTATTGCCTTTTTGGCTTCCTTCTAAACTGTTTAACACAGGAGAATAGAGGTTTAAATTAGCTTTTGCAGCCTGACAGTTACTCTTTAAATAATGCATGCTACTGTAATTAAAACCCATGAAATGTATTTGCCCATGTGTCCCGGTTATAAGACCATTTAAATTATGTCCCTATCACAATGTTTGGCGCCAATATTTTATTTGGAAATAAAGGTGCATTTTTTTCAGTTTTGTGTCCCTCCTTAATTACAAGCCCATAATTTATAAAGTAACAGTGTTATACCCTCTTGATATAAATATTTAAAGATTTCAGTCCCTAAGGTAACTATTTAAGTTTTTTTTTTTTTTTTTTTTTTATTGTAATTTTTTTAAATTTGTTTTAATATTACAAAAAAAAAATATTGGTAACAATTGGGGAGTGTGGGAGTTAATGAGTTAAATTTAATAGTGATAATAATGTATTTGTATGTGAAAAATGTGTTTGGGTGTAGTATTACTTTTTGGCCACAAGATGGCCACATTTTTTTTACAGGCGTCCTGCAAGCGTCGGAAGGACGCTTGCAGGAAGGGAGGCTGGGAAACTGAGTCTTTTCACAATGATCGGCTGCTTCTCATAGAAGCATGCTGATCATTGCGGGGGCAGAGATCAACGAACAGGAATGTATTTTCCCGTTCATTGATCTCCGGGCGAGCGGGCAGCGGCGTGCACGATCGCAGGAGCGCGGGCAGCGGCGGTAGCGGCGGGGGGTGCGTATATCTACGCTCCGGGCGGGGAACTGAAGTCCAAAGGAGCGTAGATATACTGTACCCGGGCGGCGAAGTGGTTAAGGACACAAGCTTAAAACCTGGTACAGTTGGTCATTGGGTGACTGGGGTTCAAATTCAGAACAGAGGGTGGAGCTACAGTCAATCACATTTGTTTCATTTCAATGCAAATTATTGATGCTAAATACTGCAAAGCTCACAAACTAGGTCATTGAGTCAATGGCCTCAATTCACTAAAATCATGCTGGAGATAAGGCAAGAGAAAACTTACCTCCACACAGTGGGAGAGTTATCTTATCTCTTCATCCCTTAAGTTACCTCCTCTGTAGTTATTTTCACACCCAGTTAATTAACAGCCTGTCTTTAACGCTGGAGTTATTTTAAGGATTGGAGAGTTAAGTTAAAGATAGAAGAGTTAACTTTAGGTTTGCCTGAGGTAAAATGTTTCCTGAATACTACATGCCTTATCACCATGGTAACAACTCTAGAAATGTTATTAAAGCGGTATTGTCACCATAAAAATCAAATTTTAACAGCAACTGGTCTGAGTGTATTAAGTGATAAAGATGCTAATCCTGCATTCAAAACTTTTTTCTGCTGTTATGGTTTGGAGTTATTACATACTATAGGAGCACTGGCCCTAGTGCCAAACAGTGCCAAAAAGTTGAATGCTGGGAGTTCTTTTGAATGCTGGGAGTTCTTTTGAATGCTGGGAGTTCATTTGAATGCTGAGAGTTCTTTTTATCTATAATATATTCCCCCTCTTCCATTTATTTCCCTGCCTAGCTGATCACTTGTGTTTACAAGCAAGGCTGAGGTGACTCAGTGATTGGATGTGTAAATAAAAAAAAAAAAGTCTCTGGGAGGAGGGCAGCTAATGAATACACAATGAGCAAGAGAAGGGAGGGGGGGGGAAACAAGAGTCAGGGAGGATATGTCAGCATTAGCTTGGCAAGATGGCCACTGCCTAGAAAAGGATTTTCTGCTTTTCCTTTATAAAATTCACAGGAATCATTACGTGGATAGCACAATACATCTGTTATGTAAGTAGAGGTAGTATTTATCTACTTATATATGTGTTTTTTATTTCTAGGTTAGCATGGGTGCCGCTTGTTCTTTAAAGACAGGAGATAAGCTTAGTGAATTGAGGCCATTGTGTGTTAGCGTTAGAAAAGTGGGTGGAGCCAACACCAGCCCAATACATACCCGGGCAACGCCGGGCAATCAGCTAGTAACAAATAATACAATTCAAATTAGTACTTTAAGCTATCAACAGATCTGACTAAGTGTGGATCCCCAGCTCCGGCTGGTTCTAGCACACTTTGGGAACTGTCTAGGGTCACACTCAAGCATTCGCAACAGCAGACACGGAGCTACTGACAGGCCTGCTCTATATATACCCAGCCACGCTCCACAGCGCCGCCCCAGTCCCTCAGCCAATCCGGAAGCTAGTTGGAGTCAGCTGACCGCAGGATCAGCTGACTCCCCTCTTAGCTGCATAAAGGTCCTGTCGCTCTGCTCGTGCGCGCGTAGCCCTCAGCCTATGAGCAATGGAAGGTCCAGGCATATCCTGAGCATGTAACCGCGCGGCAGAAGCCGCAGGCTGATCCGCGGAGATAGCCACCATGTTGCTTGTCTCAGCGGCAGCATCTCTGCTATTCCTTACACCTTCTTAGCAAATATGTCCTTCATCTTGATAAGCCAGTGGAAGGAGTGATCGTTTTCAGGGCAGAGAACAAGTAAACGGCCTATTTTAGGGAGACAATAACGGTGAAAGTGATGGGCGGGGGAAGCTTTAGTTAAACAATCTTTTTAGAGCAGCACTGAAAAAATGACCACCAAGGAAACTCAAGTTTCCTCAATGAGATTTCTCCTTTAGTTCTGGGATATCTTTCTTTCTACAATTCTCAATAGTGAATGTTCTCTTTTTCATCTAACATGAACGTTGTCATTTTTAGTCTCTATAACATCTGGAAGAGCTTCTGAACTGCAGAGAACCAGTCCTATGTTTCTATGAAGACAGAGTTGTTGAGCAGCTGAAGACACAGTTGAGGCTTTTATTCCTAAAGTAGTTTCGTTTTACCATTTCAACCAGGAATGGATGCTCCCTTCATTCAGTCTAATCCAGACTTACCTCATCCTTTGGATCCAGTGTGAAATCTCACCTAACTACAAATGAGCGGATAGATCATGTGATAGGCTGTATATACTTCCTTCAGGAGTAAATGTAGGCAGAGCATCTTCTTCTAGAAATACTGTATATCCACGTGGATAGTCATGGTCATCCAGAAAGCATAGAAATCAGGTGGGCTTGCTCCACCTCAGGAGATTTCAGCCCACTCCACTAGAGGTATGGCAGCCTTGTAGGCCTCACCTGGCTAAGTTTCCAAAGAAACAGTTTGTGGAGCAACCAATTGGGTGCCAAGCCGCCACACCTTTATTAGGTGCTACAAAATAGAGCCAGAGATGCTAACTACTAGTGTGTTTGGAAAAAACACGATTTCTGTGGAAACCAATGAAGTTATAATAATTCCCTTATTAAATCTTTTTCTTTATCTGCAGTTCCCACCCTGTGCCCATCTGTGATGTTGCCATGGAGTCACCAGGGAAACAGGAAAGTTCAATACTAACCTGTCATCATTTTCCTTTCCTGGTGAAACTCCATGACAGCGTACAGGCCCGCCCATTGTTGCGGCTCGTCCAAATATGAAGGAATGATGGGTAAAGGGCAGGGCTTTATTAACTTTGTCCCATCTGGCAGCTGTAGGATGAGAACTGCCCATAATTGTCTCAAGTTTCTTTCAAAATCACTGGTAGTTCTGCCCACAAATAACTTGCCACGAGGTTCTAAAAGTTGTCCTGTACTCTGAGCCCTGATGAAGGGAAAGGTGAAACCAGTTGGGCAGAGCATATGCAGCTGTAAGACATTGTATAAGCTGGGCGTTTTGATACATCCTGCACTCTGAGCCATGATGAAGGGAAAGGTGAAACCAGTTGGGCAGAGCATATGCAGCTGTAAGACATTGTATAAGCTGGGTGTTTTGATATGTCCTGCACTCTGAGCCCTGATGAAGGGAAAGATGAAACCAGTTGGGCAGAGCATATGCAGCTGTAAGACATTGTATAAGCTGGGTGTTTTGATACATCCTGCACTCTGAGCCCTGATGAAGGGAAAGGTGAAACCAGTTGGGCAGAGCATATGCAGCTGTAAGACATTGTATTAGCTGGGTGTTTTGATACGTCCTGCACTGTGATGAAGGGAAAGGTGAAACCTGCTGGGATCTATTGGGCAGTATAAGGAGCTTATTATCAGCTTTAGGCAACATATCAATCACGCCAGGATGCGCCCCCCCACCCGTCCTATTTATCGTGACAGGCTGCACTCTCTACCCCCACATACCGATCACGGGCAGAGCAGGTATTACAGCTATGTGTGCTCCTTACCCTAGTGTCCAGGGCAGGTATTGCAGCAATGCGTGCCCCTTACCCTAGTGTCCAGAGCAGGTATTGCAGCAATGTGTGCCCCTTACCCCAGTGTCCAGAGCAGGATTTGCAGCAATGTGTGCCCCTTACCCTAGTGTCCAGAGCAGGTATTGCAGCAATGTGTGCTCCTTACCCCTAGTGTCCAGGGCAGGTATTGCAGCAATGTGTGCTCCTTACCCCTAGTGTCCAGGGCAGGTATTGCAGCAATGTGTGCTCCTTACCCTAGTGTCCAGAGCATGCATTGGAGTAATGTGTGATCCTTACCCTAGTGTCCAGAGCAGGCATTGCAGCAATGTATGCTCCTTACCCCTAGTGTCCAGGGCAGGTATTGCAGCAATGTGTGCTCCTTACCCCTACTGTCCAGGGCAGGTATTGCAGCAATGTGTGCTCCTTACCCTAGTGTCCAGAGCATGCATTGGAGTAATGTGTGATCCTTACCCTAGTGTCCAGAGCAGGTATTGCAGCAATGTGTGCTCCTTACCCTAGTGTCCAGAGCAGGTATTGCAGCAATGTGTGCTCCTTACCCTAGTGTCCAGAGCAGGTATTGCAGCAATGTGTGCTCCTTACCCCTACTGTCCAGGGCAGGTATTGCAGCAATGTGTGCTCCTTACCCTAGTGTCCAGAGCATGCATTGGAGTAATGTGTGATCCTTACCCTAGTGTCCAGAGCAGGTATTGCAGCAATGTGTGCTCCTTACCCTAGTGTCCAGAGCAGGTATTGCAGCAATGTGTGCTCCTTAACCTAGTGTCCAGAGCAGGTATTGCAGCAATGTGTGCTCCTTACCCTAGTGTCCAGAACAGGTATTGCAACAATGTGTGCTTCTTACCCTAGTGTCCAGAGCAGGCATTGCAGCAATGTGTGCTCCTTACCCTAGTGTCCAGAGCAGGTATTGCAGCAATGTGTGCTCCTTACCCTAGTGTCCAGAGCAGGTATTGCAGCAATGTGTGCTCCTTACCCCTACTGTCCAGGGCAGGTATTGCAGCAATGTGTGCTCCTTACCCTAGTGTCCAGAGCATGCATTGGAGTAATGTGTGATCCTTACCCTAGTGTCCAGAGCAGGTATTGCAACAATGTATGCTCCTTACCCCTAGTGTCCAGGGCAGGTATTGCAGCAATGTGTGCTCCTTACCCCTACTGTCCAGGGCAGGTATTGCAGCAATGTGTGCTCCTTACCCTAGTGTCCAGAGCATGCATTGGAGTAATGTGTGATCCTTACCCTAGTGTCCAGAGCAGGTATTGCAGCAATGTGTGCTCCTTACCCTAGTGTCCAGAGCAGGTATTGCAGCAATGTGTGCTCCTTACCCCTACTGTCCAGGGCAGGTATTGCAGCAATGTGTGCTCCTTACCCTAGTGTCCAGAGCATGCATTGGAAAAATGTGTGATCCTTACCCTAGTGTCCAGATCAGGTATTGCAGTAATGTGTGCTCCTTACCCTAGTGTCCAGAGCAGGTATTGCAGCAATGTGTGCCCCTTACCCTAGTGTCCAGAGCAGGTATTGCAGCAATGTGTGCTCCTTACCCTAGTGTCCAGAGCAGGTGTTGCAGCAATGTGTGCTCCTTACCCTAGTGTCCAGAGCAGGTATTGCAGCAATGTGTGCTCCTTACCCTAGTGTCCAGAGCAGGTATTGCAGCAATGTGTGCTCCTTACCCTAGTGTCCAGAGCAGGTATTGCAGCAATGTGTGCCCCTTACCCTAGTGTCCAGAGCAGGTATTGCAGCAATGTGTGCCCCTTACCCTAGTGTCCAGAGCAGGTATTGCAGCAATGTGTGCCCCTTACCCTAGTGTCCAGAGCAGGTATTGCAGCAATGTGTGCTCCTTACCCTAGTGTCCAGAGCAGGTGTTGCAGCAATGTGTCGTCCTTACCCTAGTGTCCAGAGCAGGTATTGCAGCAATGTGTGCCCCTTACCCTAGTGTCCAGAGCAGGTATTGCAGCAATGTGTCGTCCTTACCCTAGTGTCCAGAGCAGGTATTGCAGCAATGTGTCGTCCTTACCCTAGTGTCCAGAGCAGATATTGCAGCAATGTGTAATCCTTACCCTAGTGTTTAGAGCAGGTATTGCAGCAATGTGTGCTCCTTACCCTAGTGTCCAGAGCAGGTATGGCAGCAATGTGTGCCCCTTACCCTAGTGTCCAGAGCAGGTATTGCAGCAATGTGTGCCCCTTACCCTAGTGTCCAGAGCAGGTATTGCAGCAATGTGTGCTCCTTACCCTAGTGTTTAGAGCAGGTATTGCAGCAATGTGTGCTCCTTACCCTAGTGTCCAGATCAGGTATTGCAGCAATGCGTGCCCCTTACCCTAGTGTCCAGAGCAGGTATTGCAGCAATGTGTGCCCCTTACCCTAGTGTCCAGAGCAGGTATTGCAGCAATGTGTGCCCCTTACCCTAGTGTCCAGAGCAGGTATTGCAGCAATGTGTCGTCCTTACCCTAGTGTCCAGAGCAGATATTGCAGCAATGTGTAATCCTTACCCTAGTGTTTAGAGCAGGTATTGCAGCAATGTGTGCTCCTTACCCTAGTGTCCAGAGCAGGTATTGCAGCAATGTGTGCTCCTTACCCTAGTGTCCAGAACAGGTATTGCAACAATGTGTGCTTCTTTTCCTAGTGTCCAGAGCAGGCATTGCAGCAATGTGTGCCCCTTACCCTAGTGTCCAGAGCAGGTATTGCAGCAATGTGTGCTCCTTACCCTAGTGTCCAGAGCAGGTATTGCAGCAATGTGTGCCCCTTACCCTAGTGTCCAGAGCAGGTATTGCAGCAATGTGTGCCCCTTACCCTAGTGTCCAGAGCAGGTATTGCAGCAATGTGTGCCCCTTACCCTAGTGTCCAGAGCAGGTATTGCAGCAATGTGTGCCCCTTACCCTAGTGTCCAGAGCAGGTGATGCAGCAATGTGTCGTCCTTACCCTAGTGTCCAGAGCAGGTATTGCAGCAATGTGTGCCCCTTACCCTAGTGTCCAGAGCAGGTATTGCAGCAATGTATGGTCCTTACCCTAGTGTCCAGAGCAGGTATTGCAGCAATGTGTCGTCCTTACCCTAGTGTCCAGAGCAGGTATTGCAGCAATGTGTGCTCCTTACCCTAGTGTCCAGAGCAGGTATGGCAGCAATGTGTGCCCCTTACCCTAGTGTCCAGAGCAGGTATTGCAGCAATGTGTGCCCCTTACCCTAGTGTCCAGAGCAGGTATTGCAGCAATGTGTGCTCCTTAACCTAGTGTCCAGAGCATGCATTGGAGTAATGTGTGCTCCTTACCCTAGTGTCCAGAGCAGGTATTGCAGCAATGTGTGCTCCTTACCCTAGTGACCAGAGCAGGTATTGCAGCAATGTGTGCTCCTTACCCTAGTGTCCAGATCAGGTATTGCAGTAATGTGTGCTCCTTACCCTAGTGTCCAGAGCAGGTATTGCAGCAATGTGTGCCCCTTACCCTAGTGTCCAGAGCAGGTATTGCAGCAATGTGTGCTCCTTACCCTAGTGTCCAGAGCAGGTGTTGCAGCAATGTGTGCTCCTTACCCTAGTGTCCAGAGCAGGTATTGCAGCAATGTGTGCTCCTTACCCTAGTGTCCAGAGCAGGTATTGCAGCAATGTGTGCCCCTTACCCTAGTGTCCAGAGCAGGTATTGCAGCAATGTGTGCCCCTTACCCTAGTGTCCAGAGCAGGTATTGCAGCAATGTGTGCTCCTTACCCTAGTGTCCAGAGCAGGTATGGCAGCAATGTGTGCTCCTTATCCTAGTGTCCAGATCAGGTATTGCAGTAATGTGTGCTCCTTACCCTAGTGTCCAGAGCAGGTATTGCAGCAATGTGTGCCCCTTACCCTAGTGTCCAGAGCAGGTATTGCAGCAATGTGTGCTCCTTACCCTAGTGTCCAGAGCAGGTGTTGCAGCAATGTGTGCTCCTTACCCTAGTGTCCAGAGCAGGTATTGCAGCAATGTGTGCTCCTTACCCTAGTGTCCAGAGCAGGTATTGCAGCAATGTGTGCCCCTTACCCTAGTGTCCAGAGCAGGTATTGCAGCAATGTGTGCCCCTTACCCTAGTGTCCAGAGCAGGTATTGCAGCAATGTGTGCTCCTTACCCTAGTGTCCAGAGCAGGTATGGCAGCAATGTGTGCTCCTTATCCTAGTGTCCAGATCAGGTATTGCAGTAATGTGTGCTCCTTACCCTAGTGTCCAGAGCAGGTATTGCAGCAATGTGTCGTCCTTACCCTAGTGTCCAGAGCAGGTGTTGCAGCAATGTGTGCTCCTTACCCTAGTGTCTAGAGCAGGTATTGCAGCAATGTGTGCTCCTTACCCTAGTGTCCAGAGCAGGTGTTGCAGCAATGTGTGCTCCTTACCCTAGTGTCCAGAGCAGGTATTGCAGCAATGTGTGCTCCTTACCCTAGTGTCCAGAGCAGGTATTGCAGCAATGTGTGCCCCTTACCCTAGTGTCCAGAGCAGGTATTGCAGCAATGTGTGCCCCTTACCCTAGTGTCCAGAGCAGGTATTGCAGCAATGTGTGCTCCTTACCCTAGTGTCCAGAGCAGGTGTTGCAGCAATGTGTCGTCCTTACCCTAGTGTCCAGAGCAGGTATTGCAGCAATGTGTGCCCCTTACCCTAGTGTCCAGAGCAGGTATTGCAGCAATGTGTCGTCCTTACCCTAGTGTCCAGAGCAGGTATTGCAGCAATGTGTAATCCTTACCCTAGTGTTTAGAGCAGGTATTGCAGCAATGTGTGCTCCTTACCCTAGTGTCCAGAGCAGGTATGGCAGCAATGTGTGCCCCTTACCCTAGTGTCCAGAGCAGGTATTGCAGCAATGTGTGCCCCTTACCCTAGTGTCCAGAGCAGGTATTGCAGCAATGTGTGCTCCTTACCCTAGTGTCCAGAGCATGCATTGGAGTAATGTGTGATCCTTACCCTAGTGTCCAGAGCAGGTATTGCAGCAATGTGTGCTCCTTACCCTAGTGTCCAGAGCAGGTATTGCAGCGATGTGTGCTCCTTACCCTAGTGACCAGAGCAGGTATTGCAGCAATGTGTGCTCCTTACCCTAGTGTCCAGATCAGGTATTGCAGTAATGTGTGCTCCTTACCCTAGTGTCCAGAGCAGGTATTGCAGCAATGTGTGCCCCTTACCCTAGTGTCCAGAGCAGGTATTGCAGCAATGTGTGCTCCTTACCCTAGTGTCCAGAGCAGGTGTTGCAGCAATGTGTGCTCCTTACCCTAGTGTCCAGAGCAGGTATTGCAGCAATGTGTGCTCCTTACCATAGTGTTTAGAGCAGGTATTGCAGCAATGTGTGCTCCTTACCCTAGTGTCCAGAGCAGGTATGGCAGCAATGTGTGCCCCTTACCCTAGTGTCCAGAGCAGGTATTGCAGCAATGTGTGCCCCTTACCCTAGTGTCCAGAGCAGGTATTGCAGCAATGTGTGCTCCTTACCCTAGTGTCCAGATCAGGTATTGCAGTAATGTGTGCTCCTTACCCTAGTGTCCAGAGCAGGTATTGCAGCAATGTGTGCCCCTTACCCTAGTGTCCAGAGCAGGTATTGCAGCAATGTGTGCTCCTTACCCTAGTGTCCAGAGCAGGTGTTGCAGCAATGTGTGCTCCTTACCCTAGTGTCCAGAGCAGGTATTGCAGCAATGTGTGCTCCTTACCCTAGTGTCCAGAGCAGGTATTGCAGCAATGTGTGCCCCTTACCCTAGTGTCCAGAGCAGGTATTGCAGCAATGTGTGCCCCTTACCCTAGTGTCCAGAGCAGGTATTGCAGCAATGTGTGCTCCTTACCCTAGTGTCCAGAGCAGGTATGGCAGCAATGTGTGCTCCTTATCCTAGTGTCCAGATCAGGTATTGCAGTAATGTGTGCTCCTTACCCTAGTGTCCAGAGCAGGTATTGCAGCAATGTGTCGTCCTTACCCTAGTGTCCAGAGCAGGTGTTGCAGCAATGTGTGCTCCTTACCCTAGTGTCTAGAGCAGGTATTGCAGCAATGTGTGCTCCTTACCCTAGTGTCCAGAGCAGGTGTTGCAGCAATGTGTGCTCCTTACCCTAGTGTCCAGAGCAGGTATTGCAGCAATGTGTGCTCCTTACCCTAGTGTCCAGAGCAGGTATTGCAGCAATGTGTGCCCCTTACCCTAGTGTCCAGAGCAGGTATTGCAGCAATGTGTGCCCCTTACCCTAGTGTCCAGAGCAGGTATTGCAGCAATGTGTGCTCCTTACCCTAGTGTCCAGAGCAGGTGTTGCAGCAATGTGTCGTCCTTACCCTAGTGTCCAGAGCAGGTATTGCAGCAATGTGTGCCCCTTACCCTAGTGTCCAGAGCAGGTATTGCAGCAATGTGTCGTCCTTACCCTAGTGTCCAGAGCAGGTATTGCAGCAATGTGTAATCCTTACCCTAGTGTTTAGAGCAGGTATTGCAGCAATGTGTGCTCCTTACCCTAGTGTCCAGAGCAGGTATGGCAGCAATGTGTGCCCCTTACCCTAGTGTCCAGAGCAGGTATTGCAGCAATGTGTGCCCCTTACCCTAGTGTCCAGAGCAGGTATTGCAGCAATGTGTGCTCCTTACCCTAGTGTCCAGAGCATGCATTGGAGTAATGTGTGATCCTTACCCTAGTGTCCAGAGCAGGTATTGCAGCAATGTGTGCTCCTTACCCTAGTGTCCAGAGCAGGTATTGCAGCGATGTGTGCTCCTTACCCTAGTGACCAGAGCAGGTATTGCAGCAATGTGTGCTCCTTACCCTAGTGTCCAGATCAGGTATTGCAGTAATGTGTGCTCCTTACCCTAGTGTCCAGAGCAGGTATTGCAGCAATGTGTGCCCCTTACCCTAGTGTCCAGAGCAGGTATTGCAGCAATGTGTGCTCCTTACCCTAGTGTCCAGAGCAGGTGTTGCAGCAATGTGTGCTCCTTACCCTAGTGTCCAGAGCAGGTATTGCAGCAATGTGTGCTCCTTACCATAGTGTTTAGAGCAGGTATTGCAGCAATGTGTGCTCCTTACCCTAGTGTCCAGAGCAGGTATGGCAGCAATGTGTGCCCCTTACCCTAGTGTCCAGAGCAGGTATTGCAGCAATGTGTGCCCCTTACCCTAGTGTCCAGAGCAGGTATTGCAGCAATGTGTGCTCCTTACCCTAGTGTCCAGAGCATGCATTGGAGTAATGTGTGATCCTTACCCTAGTGTCCAGAGCAGGTATTGCAGCAATGTGTGCTCCTTACCCTAGTGTCCAGAGCAGGTATGGCAGCAATGTGTGCTCCTTACCCTAGTGTCCAGATCAGGTATTGCAGTAATGTGTGCTCCTTACCCTAGTGTCCAGAGCAGGTATTGCAGCAATGTGTGCCCCTTACCCTAGTGTCCAGAGCAGGTATTGCAGCAATGTGTGCTCCTTACCCTAGTGTCCAGAGCAGGTGTTGCAGCAATGTGTGCTCCTTACCCTAGTGTCCAGAGCAGGTATTGCAGCAATGTGTGCTCCTTACCCTAGTGTCCAGAGCAGGTATTGCAGCAATGTGTGCCCCTTACCCTAGTGTCCAGAGCAGGTATTGCAGCAATGTGTGCCCCTTACCCTAGTGTCCAGAGCAGGTATTGCAGCAATGTGTGCTCCTTACCCTAGTGTCCAGAGCAGGTATTGCAGCAATGTGTCGTCCTTACCCTAGTGTCCAGAGCAGGTATTGCAGCAATGTGTTGTCCTTACCCTAGTGTCCAGAGCAGGTATTGCAGCAATGTGTGCTCCTTACCCTAGTGTCCAGAGCAGGTATGGCAGCAATGTGTGCTCCTTATCCTAGTGTCCAGATCAGGTATTGCAGTAATGTGTGCTCCTTACCCTAGTGTCCAGAGCAGGTATTGCAGCAATGTGTGCCCCTTACCCTAGTGTCCAGAGCAGGTATTGCAGCAATGTGTGCTCCTTACCCTAGTGTCCAGAGCAGGTGTTGCAGCAATGTGTGCTCCTTACTCTAGTGTCCAGAGCAGGTATTGCAGCAATGTGTGCTCCTTACCCTAGTGTCCAGAGCAGGTATTGCAGCAATGTGTGCCTCTTACCCTAGTGTCCAGAGCAGGTATTGCAGCAATGTGTGCCCCTTACCCTAGTGTCCAGAGCAGGTATTGCAGCAATGTGTGCTCCTTACCCTAGTGTCCAGAGCAGGTGTTGCAGCAATGTGTCGTCCTTACCCTAGTGTCCAGAGCAGGTATTGCAGCAATGTGTGCCCCTTACCCTAGTGTCCAGAGCAGGTATTGCAGCAATGTGTCGTCCTTACCCTAGTGTCCAGAGCAGGTATTGCAGCAATGTGTAATCCTTACCCTAGTGTTTAGAGCAGGTATTGCAGCAATGTGTGCTCCTTACCCTAGTGTCCAGAGCAGGTATGGCAGCAATGTGTGCCCCTTACCCTAGTGTCCAGAGCAGGTATTGCAGCAATGTGTGCCCCTTACCCTAGTGTCCAGAGCAGGTATTGCAGCAATGTGTGCTCCTTACCCTAGTGTCCAGAGCATGCATTGGAGTAATGTGTGATCCTTACCCTAGTGTCCAGAGCAGGTATTGCAGCAATGTGTGCTCCTTACCCTAGTGTCCAGAGCAGGTATTGCAGCAATGTGTGCTCCTTACCCTAGTGACCAGAGCAGGTATTGCAGCAATGTGTGCTCCTTACCCTAGTGTCCAGATCAGGTATTGCAGTAATGTGTGCTCCTTACCCTAGTGTCCAGAGCAGGTATTGCAGCAATGTGTGCCCCTTACCCTAGTGTCCAGAGCAGGTATTGCAGCAATGTGTGCTCCTTACCCTAGTGTCCAGAGCAGGTGTTGCAGCAATGTGTGCTCCTTACCCTAGTGTCCAGAGCAGGTATTGCAGCAATGTGTGCTCCTTACCATAGTGTTTAGAGCAGGTATTGCAGCAATGTGTGCTCCTTACCCTAGTGTCCAGAGCAGGTATGGCAGCAATGTGTGCCCCTTACCCTAGTGTCCAGAGCAGGTATTGCAGCAATGTGTGCCCCTTACCCTAGTGTCCAGAGCAGGTATTGCAGCAATGTGTGCTCCTTACCCTAGTGTCCAGAGCATGCATTGGAGTAATGTGTGATCCTTACCCTAGTGTCCAGAGCAGGTATTGCAGCAATGTGTGCCCCTTACCCTAGTGTCCAGAGCAGGTATTGCAGCAATGTGTGCTCCTTACCCTAGTGTCCAGAGCAGGTATTGCAGCAATGTGTGCCCCTTACCCTAGTGTCCAGAGCAGGTATTGCAGCAATGTGTGCTCCTTACCCTAGTGTCCAGAGCAGGTATTGCAGCAATGTGTGATCCTTACCCTAGTGTCCAGAGCAGGTATTGCAGCAATGTGTGCCCCTTACCCTAGTGTCCAGAGCAGGTATTGCAGCAATGTGTGATCCTTACCCTAGTGTCCAGAGCAGGTATTGCAGCAATGTGTGCCCCTTATCCTAGTGTCCAGAGCAGGTATTGCAGCAATGTGTGCTCCTTACCCTAGTGTCCAGAGCAGGTATTGCAGCAATGTGTGCCCCTTATCCTAGTGTCTAGAGCAGGTATTGCAGTAATGTGTGCTCCTTACCCTAGTGTCCAGATCAGGTATTGCAGTAATGTGTGCTCCTTACCCTAGTGTCCAGAGCAGGTATTGCAGCAATGCGTGCTCCTTACCCTAGTGTCCAGAGCAGGTATTGCAGCAATGTGTGCCCCTTACCCTAGTGTCCAGAGCAGGTATTGCAGTAATGTGTGCCCCTTACCCTAGTGTCCAGAGCAGGTATTGCATCAATGTGTGATCCTTACCCTAGTGTCCAGAGCAGGTATTGCAGCAATGTGTAATCCTTATCCTAGTGTCCAGAGCAGGTATTGCAGTAATGTGTGCTCCTTACCCTAGTGTCCAGAGCAGGTATTGCAGCAATGTGTGCTCCTTACCCTAGTGTCCAGAGCAGGTGTTGCAGTAATGTGTGCTCCTTACCCTAGTGTCCAGAGCAGGTATTGCAGCAATGTGTGATCCTTACCCTAGTGTCCAGAGCAGGTATTGCAGCAATGTGTGATCCTTACCCTAGTGTCCAGAGCAGGTATTGCAGTAATGTGTGCTCCTTATCCTAGTGTCCAGAACAGGTATTGCAACAATGTGTGCTTCTTACCCTAGTGTCCAGAGCAGGCATTGCAGCAATGTGTGCCCCTTACCCTAGTGTCCAGAGCAGGTATTGCAGCAATGTGTGATCCTTACCCTAGTGTCCAGAGCAGGTATTGCAGCAATGTGTAATCCTTATCCTAGTGTCCAGAGCAGGTATTGCAGTAATGTGTGCTCATTACCCTAGTGTCCAGAGCAGGTATTGCAGCAATGTGTGCTCCTTACCCTAGTGTCCAGAGCAGGTGTTGCAGTAATGTGTGCTCCTTACCCTAGTGTCCAGAGCAGGTATTGCAGCAATGTGTGATCCTTACCCTAGTGTCCAGAGCAGGTATTGCAGCAATGTGTGCTCCTTACCCTAGTGTCCAGAGCAGGTATTGCAGTAATGTGTGCTCCTTACCCTAGTGTCCAGAGCAGGTATTGCAGCAATGCGTGCTCCTTACCCTAGTGTCCAGAGCAGGTATTGCAGCAATGTGTGCCCCTTACCCTAGTGTCCAGAGCAGGTATTGCAGTAATGTGTGCCCCTTACCCTAGTGTCCAGAGCAGGTATTGCATCAATGTGTGATCCTTACCCTAGTGTCCAGAGCAGGTATTGCAGCAATGTGTGATCCTTACCCTAGTGTCCAGAGCAGGTATTGCAGTAATGTGTGCTCCTTATCCTAGTGTCCAGAGCAGGTATTGCAGTAATGTGTGCTCCTTACCCTAGTGTCCAGAGCAGGTATTGCATCAATGTGTGCTCCTTACCCTAGTGTCCAGAGCAGGTATTGCAGCAATGTGTGCCCCTTACCCTTGTGTCCAGAGCAGGTATTGCAGCAATGTGTGCTCCTTACCCTAGTGTCCAGAACAGGTATTGCAACAATGTGTGCTTCTTACCCTAGTGTCCAGAGCAGGCATTGCAGCAATGTGTGCCCCTTACCCTAGTGTCCAGAGCAGGTATTGCAGCAATGTGTGATCCTTACCCTAGTGTCCAGAGCAGGTATTGCAGCAATGTGTGCTCCTTACCCTAGTGTCCAGAGCAGGTGTTGCAGCAATGTGTGCTCCTTACCCTAGTGTCCAGAGCAGGTATTGCAGCAATGTGTGCTCCTTACCATAGTGTTTAGAGCAGGTATTGCAGCAATGTGTGCTCCTTACCCTAGTGTCCAGAGCAGGTATGGCAGCAATGTGTGCCCCTTACCCTAGTGTCCAGAGCAGGTATTGCAGCAATGTGTGCCCCTTACCCTAGTGTCCAGAGCAGGTATTGCAGCAATGTGTGCTCCTTACCCTAGTGTCCAGAGCATGCATTGGAGTAATGTGTGATCCTTACCCTAGTGTCCAGAGCAGGTATTGCAGCAATGTGTGCCCCTTACCCTAGTGTCCAGAGCAGGTATTGCAGCAATGTGTGCTCCTTACCCTAGTGTCCAGAGCAGGTATTGCAGCAATGTGTGCCCCTTACCCTAGTGTCCAGAGCAGGTATTGCAGCAATGTGTGCTCCTTACCCTAGTGTCCAGAGCAGGTATTGCAGCAATGTGTGATCCTTACCCTAGTGTCCAGAGCAGGTATTGCAGCAATGTGTGCCCCTTACCCTAGTGTCCAGAGCAGGTATTGCAGCAATGTGTGATCCTTACCCTAGTGTCCAGAGCAGGTATTGCAGCAATGTGTGCCCCTTATCCTAGTGTCTAGAGCAGGTATTGCAGTAATGTGTGCTCCTTACCCTAGTGTCCAGATCAGGTATTGCAGTAATGTGTGCTCCTTACCCTAGTGTCCAGAGCAGGTATTGCAGCAATGCGTGCTCCTTACCCTAGTGTCCAGATCAGGTATTGCAGCAATGTGTGCCCCTTACCCTTGTGTCCAGAGCAGGTATTGCAGTAATGTGTGCCCCTTACCCTAGTGTCCAGAGCAGGTATTGCATCAATGTGTGATCCTTACCCTAGTGTCCAGAGCAGGTATTGCAGCAATGTGTAATCCTTATCCTAGTGTCCAGAGCAGGTATTGCAGTAATGTGTGCTCCTTACCCTAGTGTCCAGAGCAGGTATTGCAGCAATGTGTGCTCCTTACCCTAGTGTCCAGAGCAGGTGTTGCAGTAATGTGTGCTCCTTACCCTAGTGTCCAGAGCAGGTATTGCAGCAATGTGTGATCCTTACCCTAGTGTCCAGAGCAGGTATTGCAGCAATGTGTGATCCTTACCCTAGTGTCCAGAGCAGGTATTGCAGTAATGTGTGCTCCTTATCCTAGTGTCCAGAACAGGTATTGCAACAATGTGTGCTTCTTACCCTAGTGTCCAGAGCAGGCATTGCAGCAATGTGTGCCCCTTACCCTAGTGTCCAGAGCAGGTATTGCAGCAATGTGTGATCCTTACCCTAGTGTCCAGAGCAGGTATTGCAGCAATGTGTAATCCTTATCCTAGTGTCCAGAGCAGGTATTGCAGTAATGTGTGCTCATTACCCTAGTGTCCAGAGCAGGTATTGCAGCAATGTGTGCTCCTTACCCTAGTGTCCAGAGCAGGTGTTGCAGTAATGTGTGCTCCTTACCCTAGTGTCCAGAGCAGGTATTGCAGCAATGTGTGCTCCTTACCCTAGTGTCCAGAGCAGGTATTGCAGCAATGCGTGCTCCTTACCCTAGTGTCCAGAGCAGGTATTGCAGTAATGTGTGCTCCTTACCCTAGTGTCCAGAGCAGGTATTGCAGCAATGCGTGCTCCTTACCCTAGTGTCCAGAGCAGGTATTGCAGCAATGTGTGCCCCTTACCCTAGTGTCCAGAGCAGGTATTGCAGTAATGTGTGATCCTTACCCTAGTGTCCAGAGCAGGTATTGCAGCAATGTGTGATCCTTACCCTAGTGTCCAGAGCAGGTATTGCAGTAATGTGTGCTCCTTATCCTAGTGTCCAGAGCAGGTATTGCAGTAATGTGTGCTCCTTACCCTAGTGTCCAGAGCAGGTATTGCATCAATGTGTGCTCCTTACCCTAGTGTCCAGAGCAGGTATTGCAGCAATGTGTGCCCCTTACCCTTGTGTCCAGAGCAGGTATTGCAGCAATGTGTGTCCAGAACAGGTATTGCAACAATGTGTGCTTCTTACCCTAGTGTCCAGAGCAGGCATTGCAGCAATGTGTGCCCCTTACCCTAGTGTCCAGAGCAGGTATTGCAGCAATGTGTGATCCTTACCCTAGTGTCCAGAGCAGGTATTGCAGCAATGTGTAATCCTTATCCTAGTGTCCAGAGCAGGTATTGCAGTAATGTGTGCTCATTGCAGAACAATTGCAGGTATTGCATCAATGTGTGCCCCTTACCCTAGTGTCCAGAGCAGGTATTGCAGCAATGTGTGATCCTTACCCTAGTGTCCAGAGCAGGTATTGCAGTAATGTGTGCTCCTTACCCTAGTGTCCAGAGCAGGTATTGCAGCAATGTGTGCTCCTTACCCTAGTGTCCAGAGCAGGTATTGCAGTAATGTGTGCTCCTTACCCTAGTGTCCAGAGCAGGTATTGCAGCAATGTGTGCTCCTTACCCTAGTGTCCAGAGCAGGTATTGCAGCAATGTGTGATCCTTACCCTAGTGTCCAGAGCAGGTATTGCAGCAATGTGTGATCCTTACCCTAGTGTCCAGAGCAGGTATTGCAGCAATGTGTGCCCCTTACCCTAGTGTCCAGAGCAGGTATTGCAGCAATGTGTGATCCTTACCCTAGTGTCCAGAGCAGGTATTGCAGCAATGTGTGCCCCTTACCCTAGTGTCCAGAGCAGGTATTGTAGCAATGTGTGCTCCTTACCCTAGTGTCCAGAGCAGGTAGTGCAGCAATGTGTGCCCCTTACCCTAGTGTCCAGAGCAGGTATTGCAGTAATGTGTGCTCCTTACCCTAGTGTCTAGAGCAGGTATTGCAGCAATGTGTGCTCCTTACCCTAGTGTCCAGAGCAGGTATTGCAGTAATGTGTGCTCCTTACCCTAGTGTCCAGAGCAGGTATTGCAGCAATGTGTGCCCCTTACCCTAGTGTCCAGAGCAGGTATTGCAGCAATGTGTGCTCCTTACCCTAGTGTCCAGAGCAGGTATTGCAGTAATGTGTGCTCCTTACCCTAGTGTCCAGAGCAGGTATTGCATCAATGTGTGATCCTTACCCTAGTGTCCAGAGCAGGTATTGCAGCAATGTGTGAACCTTACCCTAGTGTCCAGAGCAGGTATTGCAGTAATGTGTGCTTCTTACCCTAGTGTCCAGAGCAGGTATTGCAGTAATGTGTGCTCCTTACCCTAGTGTCCAGAGCAGGTATTGCATCAATGTGTGCTCCTTACCCTAGTGTCCAGAGCAGGTATTGCAGTAATGTGTGCTCCTTACCCTAGTGTCCAGAGCAGGTATTGCAGCAATGTGTGCCCCTTACCCTAGTGTCCAGAGCAGGTATTGCAGCAATGTGTGCTCCTTAACCTAGTGTCCAGAGCAGGTATTGCAGTAATGTGTGCTCCTTACCCTAGTGTCCAGAGCAGGTATTGCAGCAATGTGTGCTCCTCACCCTAGTGTCCAGAGCAGGTATTGCAGTAATGTGTGCTCCTTACCCTAGTATCCAGAGCAGGTATTGCGGCAATGTGTGCCCCTTACCCTAGTGTCCAGAGCAGGTATTGCATCAATGTGTGCCGATTACCCTAGTGTCCAGAGCAGGTATTGCAGCAATGTGTGCTCCTTACCCTAGTGTGCAGAGCAGGTATTGCAGTAATGTGTGCTCCTTACCCTAGTGTCCAGAGCAGGTATTGCATCAATGTGTGCTCCTTACCCTAGTGTCCAGAGCAGGTATTGCAGCAATGTGTGCCCCTTACCCTTGTGTCCAGAGCAGGTATTGCAGCAATGTGTGCTCCTTACCCTAGTGTCCAGAACAGGTATTGCAACAATGTGTGCTTCTTACCCTAGTGTCCAGAGCAGGCATTGCAGCAATGTGTGCCCCTTACCCTAGTGTCCAGAGCAGGTATTGCAGCAATGTGTGATCCTTACCCTAGTGTCCAGAGCAGGTATTGCAGCAATGTGTGATCCTTACCCTAGTGTCCAGAGCAGGTATTGCAGCAATGTGTGCCCCTTACCCTAGTGTCCAGAGCATGTATTGCAGCAATGTGTGATCCTTACCCTAGTGTCCAGAGCAGGTATTGCAGCAATGTGTGCCCCTTACCCTAGTGTCCAGAGCAGGTATTGCAGCAATGTATGCTCCTTACCCTAGTGTCCAGAGCAGGTATTGCAGCAATGCGTGCTCCTTACCCTTGTGTCCAGAGCAGGTATTGCAGCAATGTGTGCTCCTTACCCTAGTGTCCAGAGCAGGTATTGCAGCAATGCGTGCTCCTTACCCTAGTGTCCAGAGCAGGTATTGCAGCAATGTGTGCTCCTTACCCTAGTGTCCAGAGCAGGTATTGCATCAATGTGTGCTCCTTACCCTAGTGTCCAGGGCTGGTATTGCAGCAATGTGTGCCCCTTTACCCTAGTGTCCAGAGCAGGTATTGCAGCAATGTGTGCCCCTTACCCTAGTGTCCAGAGCAGGTATTGCAGTAATGTGTGCCCCTTACCCTAGTGTCCAGAGCAGGTATTGCAGCAATGTGTCGTCCTTACTCTAGTGTCTAGAGCAGGTATTGCAGCAATGTGTGATCCTTACCCTAGTGCCCAGAGCAGGTATTGCAGCAATGTGTAATCCTTACCCTAGTGTTTAGAGCAGCTATTGCAGCAATGTGTGCTCCTTACCCTAGTGTCCAGAGCAGGTATTGCAGCAATGTGTGCCCCTTACCATAGTGTCCAGAGCAGGTATTGCAGCAATGTGTGCTCCTTACCCTAGTGTCCAGAACAGGTATTGCAACAATGTGTGCTTCATACCCTAGTGTCCAGAGCAGGCATTGCAGCAATGTGTGCCCCTTACCCTAGTGTCCAGAGCAGGTATTGCAGCAATGTGTGATCCTTACCCTAGTGTCCAGAGCAGGTATTGCAGCAATGTGTGCCCCTTACCCTAGTGTCCAGAGCAGGTATTGCAGCAATGTGTGATCCTTACCCTAGTGTCCAGAGCAGGTATTGCAGCAATGTGTGCCCCTTACCCTAGTGTCCAGAGCAGGTATTGCAGCAATGTGTGCTCCTTACCCTAGTGTCCAGAGCAGGTATTGCAGCAATGTGTGCCCCTTACCCTAGTGTCCAGAGCAGGTATTGCAGTAATGTGTGCTCCTTACCCTAGTGTCCAGAGCAGGTATTGCAGCAATGCGTGCTCCTTACCCTAGTGTCCAGAGCAGGAATTGCAGCAATGTGTGCCCCTTACCCTAGTGTCCAGAGCAGGTATTGCAGCAATGTGTGATCCTTACCCTAGTGTCCAGAGCAGGTATTGCAGCAATGTGTGCCCCTTACCCTAGTGTCCAGAGCAGGTATTGCAGCAATGTGTGATCCTTACCCTAGTGTCCAGAGCAGGTATTGCAGCAATGTGTGCCCCTTACCCTAGTGTCCAGAGCAGGTATTGCAGCAATGTGTGCTCCTTACCCTAGTGTCCAGAGCAGGTATTGCAGTAATGCGTGCTCCTTACCCTAGTGTCCAGAGCAGGTATTGCAGCAATGTGTGTTCCTTACCCTAGTGTCCAGATCAGGTATTGCAGTAATGTGTGCTCCTTACCCTAGTGTCCAGAGCAGGTATTGCAGCAATGTGTGCCCCTTACCCTAGTGTCCAGATCAGGTATTGCAGTAATGTGTGCCCCTTACCCTAGTGTCCAGAGCAGGTATTGCAGCAATGTGTGCTCCTTACCCTAGTGTCCAGAGCAGGTATTGCAGCAATGTGTGCTCCTTACCCTAGTGTCCAGAGCAGGTATTGCAGCAATGTGTGCCCCTTACCCTAGTGTCCAGAGCAGGCATTGCAGCAATGTGTTCTCCTTACCCCTAGTGTCCAGAGCAGGTATTGCAGCAATGTGTGCTCCTTACCCTAGTGTCCAGAGCAGGATTTGCAACAATGTGTGCTCCTTACCCTAGTGTCCAGAGCAGGTATTGCAGCAATGCGTGCTCCTTACCCTAGTGTCCAGAGCAGGTATTGCGGCAATGTGTGCTCCTTACCCTAGTGTCCAGTGCAGGTATTGCAGCAATGTGTGCTCCTTACCCTAGTGTCCAGAGCAGGTATTGCATCAATGTGTGCTCCTTACCCTAGTGTCCAGAGCAGGTATTGCAGCAATGCGTGCTCCTTACCCTAGTGTCCAGAGCAGGTATTGCGGCAATGTGTGCTCCTTACCCTAGTGTCCAGTGCAGGTATTGCAGCAATGTGTGCTCCTTACCCTAGTGTCCAGAGCAGGTATTGCAGCAATGTGTGCTCCTTACCCCTAGTGTCCAGAGTAGGTATTGCAGCAATGTGTGCTCCTTACCGTAGTGTCCAGAGCAGGTATTGCAGCAATGTGTGCTCCTTACCCTAGTGTCCAGAGCAGGTATTGCAGCAATGTGTGATCCTTACCCTAGTGTCCAGAGCAGGTATTGCAGCAATGTGTGCTCCTTACCCTAGTGTCCAGAGCAGGTATTGCATCAATGTGTTGTCCTTACCCCTAGTGTCCAGAGCAGGTATTGCAGCAATGAGTGCTCCTTACCCTAGTGTCCAGAGCAGGATTTGCAACAATGTGTGCTCCTTACCCTAGTGTCCAGAGCAGGTATTGCAGCAATGTGTGCTCCTTACCCTAGTGTCCAGAGCAGGTATTGCAGCAATGTGTGCTCCTTACCCTAGTGTCCAGATCAGGTATTGCAGCAATGTGTGCTTCTTACCCTAATGTCTAGAGCAGGTATTGGAGCAATGTGTGCTCCTTACCCTAGTGTCCAGAGATGGTATTGCAGCAATGTGTGCTCCTTACCCCAGTGTCCAGAGCAGGTATTGCAGCAATGTGTGCCCCTTACCCTAGTGTCCAGAGCAGGTATTGCAGTAATGTGTGCTCCTTGCCCTAGTGTCCAGAGCAGGTATTGCAGCAATGTGTGCTCCTTACCCTAGTGTCCAGAACAGGTGTTGCAGTAATGTGTGCTCCTTACCCTAGTGTCCAGAGCAGGTGTTGCAGTAATGTGTGCACCTTACCCTAGTGTCCAGAGCAGGTATTGCAGCAATGTGTGCCCATTACTCTTGTGTCCAGAGCAGGTATTGCAGCAATGTGTGCTCCTTACCCTAGTGTCCAGAGCAGGTATTGCAGCAATGTGTGATCCTTACCCTAGTGTCCAGAGCAGGTATTGCAGCAATGTGTGCCCCTTACCCTAGTGTCCAGAGCAGGTATTGCAGCAATGTGTGCCCCTTACCCTAGTGTCCAGAGCAGGTATTGCAGTAATGTGTGATCCTTACCCTAGTGTCCAGAGCAGGTATTGCAGTAATGTGTGATCCTTACCCTAGTGTCCAGAGCAGGTATTGCAGCAATGTGTCGTCCTTACCCTAGTGTCCAGAGCAGGTATTGCAGCAATGTGTGCTCCTTACACCAGTGTCCAGATCAGGTATTGCATTAATGTGTGCTCCTTACCCTAGTGTCCAGAGCAGGTATTGCAGCAATGTGTGCCCCTTACCCTAGTGTCCAGAGCAGGTATTGCAGCAATGTGTGCCCCTTACCCTAGTGTCCAGAGCAGGTATTGCAGCAATGTGTGCCCCTTACCCTAGTGTCCAGAGCAGGTATTGCAGCAATGCGTGCTCCTTACCCTAGTGTCCAGAGCAGGTATTGCAGCAATGTGTGCTCCTTACCCTAGTGTCCAGAGCAGGTATTGCAGCAATGTGTGATCCTTACCCTAGTGTCCAGAGCAGGTATTGCAGCAATGTGTGCCCCTTACCCTAGTGTCCAGAGCAGGTATTGCAGCAACGCTTGCTCCTTACCCTAGTGTCCAGAGCAGGTATTGCAGCAATGTGTGCTCCTTACCCTAGTGTCCACATCAGGTATTGCAGTAATGTGTGCTCCTTACCCTAGTGTCCAGAGCAGGTATTGCAGCAATGTGTGCTCCTTACCCTAGTGTCCAGAGCAGGTATTGCAGCAATGTGTGCTCCTTACCCTAGTGTCCAGAGCTGGTATTGCAGCAATGTGTGCCCCTTACCCTAGTGTCCAGAGCAGGTGTTGCAGCAATGTGTGCTCCTTACCCTAGTGTCCAGAGCAGGTGTTGCAGCAATGTGTGCTCCTTACCCTAGTGTCTAGAGCAGGTATTGCAGCAATGTGTGCTCCTTACCCTAGTGTCCAGATCAGGTATTGCAGTAATGTGTGCTCCTTACTCTAGTGTCCAGAGCAGGTATTGCAGCAATGTGTGCTCCTTACCCTAGTGTCCAGAGCAGGTATTGCAGCAATGTGTGCTCCTTACCCTAGTGTCCAGAGCAGGTATTGCAGCAATGTGTGCCCCTTACCCTAGTGTCCAAAGCAGGCATTGCAGCAATGTGTGCTCCTTACCCCTAGTGTCCAGAGCAGGTATTGCAGCAATGTGTGCTCATTACCCTAGTGTCCAGAGCAGGTATTGCAGCAATGCGTGCTCCTTACCCTAGTGTCCAGAGCAGGTATTGCAGCAATGCGTGCTTCTTACCCTAGTGTCCAGAGCAGGTATTGCAGCAATGTGTGCTCCTTACCCCTAGTGTCCAGAGCAGGTATTGCAACAATGTGTGCTCCTTACCCTAGTGTCCAGAGCAGGTATTGCATCAATGTGTGATCCTTACCCTAGTGTCCAGAGCAGGTATTGCAGCAATGCGTGCTTCTTACCCTAGTGTCCAGAGCAGGTATTGCGTAAATGTGTGCTCCTTACCCTAGTGTCCAGGGCAGGTATTGCAGCAATGTGTGCCCCTTTACCCTAGTGTCCAGAGCAGGTATTGCATTAATGTGTGCTCCTTACCGTAGTGTCCAGAGCAGGTATTGCAGCAATGTGTGCTCCTTACCCTAGTGTCCAGAGCAGGTATTGCAGCAATGTGTGCTCCTTACCCCTAGTGTCCAGAGCAGGTATTGCAACAATGTGTGATCCTTACCCTAGTGTCCAGAGCAGGTATTGCAGCAATTTGTGCTCCTTACCCTAGTGTCCAGAGCAGGTATTGCAGCAATGTGTGCTCCTTACCGTAGTGTCCAGAGCAGGTATTGCAGCAATGTGTGCTCCTTACCGTAGTGTCCAGAGCAGGTATTGCAGCAATGTGTGCTCCTTACCCTAGTGTCCAGAGCAGGTATTGCAGCAATGTGTGCTCCTTACCCTAGTGTCCAGAGCAGGTATTGCAGCAATGTGTGCTCCTTACCCTAGTGTCCAGAGCAGGTATTGCAGCAATGTGTGCTCCTTACCCTAGTGTCCAGAGCAGGTATTGCATTAATGTGTGCTCCTTACCGTAGTGTCCAGAGCAGGTATTGCAGCAATGTGTGCTCCTTACCCTAGTGTCCAGAGCAGGTATTGCAGCAATGTGTGCTCCTTACCCTAGTGTCCAGGGCAGGTATTGCAGCAATGTGTGCCCCTTTACCCTAGTGTTTAGAGCAGGTATTGTAGCAATGTGTGCTCCTTTCCCCCAGTGTCCAGAGCAGGTATTGCAGCAATGTGTGCTCCTTACCCTAGTGTCCAGAGCAGGTATTGCAGCAATGTGTGCTCCTTACCCTAGTGTCCAAAGCAGGTATTGCAGCAATGTGTGATCCTTACCCTAGTGTCCAGAGCAGGTATTGCAGCAATGTGTGCTCCTTAGCCTTGTGTCCAGAGCAGGTATTGCAGCAATGCGTGCCCCTTACCCTAGTGTCCAGAGCAGGCATTGCAGCAATGTGTGCTCCTTACCCTAGTGTCCAGAGCAGGTATTGCAGCAATGTGTGATCCTTACCCTAGTGTCCAGAGCAGGTATTGCAGCAATGTGTGCTCCTTAGCCTTGTGTCCAGAGCAGGTATTGCAGCAATGCGTGCCCCTTACCCTAGTGTCCAGAGCAGGCATTGCAGCAATGTGTGCTCCTTACCCTAGTGTCCAGAGCAGGTATTGCAGCAATGTGTGATCCTTACCCTAGTGTCCAGAGCAGGTATTGCAGCAATGTGTGCCCGTTACCCTAGTTTCCAGAGCAGGTATTGCAGCAATGTGTGCCCCTTACCCTAGTGTCCAGAGCAGGTATTGCAGCAATGTGTGCTCCTTACCCTTGTGTCCAGAGCAAGTATTGCATTAATGTGTTCAGCAAAGAAGAAGGACTAGCACTTCAGCCTTAGACAATGACCGGGACGAGCAACATAGTCCATAGGTTCACATACACTGTGCAACCGCCATAGCATAACTTTCCAGCATCAAAGATAAATAGAGAGGGCGGGCACCAGTGCTCGTGTCGCCATAAAAACATTTATTGGCAGCGGATGGTAAAAGCCAGTTGAGGCCCCGATGGAGAGTGCTGCCCCCTACCTGACAGCTGTTTCACAACATCCGTTGTATCATCAGAAGTGTTTGCGGGGGTGCAGAGAGGCCGGTGACTGCACTAAATTGTAGCAGCATTTTGTATCCAGGTCGCTCGTCTGAAGTCACAGGCCGCTCCTCCCACCGTGTGTGACAGGTCTCCCTCCAGTCGGGCATTTTGTATCCAGGTTGTTCGTCTGACGTCACAGGCCGCTCCTCCCACCGTGTGTGACAGGTCTCCCTCCAGTCGGGCATTTTGTATCCAGGTCGCTCATCTGACGTCACAGGCCGCTCCTCCCACCGTGTGTGACAGGTCTCCCTCCAATCGGGCATTTTGTATCCAGGTTGTTCGTCTGACGTCACAGGCTGCTCCTCCCACCGTGTGTGACAGGTCTCCCTCCAATTGGGTATTTTGTATCCAGATCGCTCATCTGACGTCACAGGCCGCTCCTCCAACCGTGTGTGACAGGTCTCCCTCCAGTCGGGCATTTTGTATCCAGGTCGCTCATCTGACGTCACAGGCCGCTCCTCCCTCCAATCGGGCATTTTGTGTACATACTGCGCCATAGAAAGCTGCGCCTATCCTAGAGGTGGGCAAGACACGGGCCGGCCAATCCACAGCCGCAAATCACGAGTGATACTAGCGGCACAGCCGGCCCGTGTGTCATCCCAATTCACATCGCCTACCGGGTGGCTCTTGCAACAGGCATAACACACATTGCCCGCAGGAGAGAGGGATCTCCCACACAGTACAATCAGGCATAGGAGGCCGGAGTGCAAGTGGGAAAACCATAGCAGCAGCACCATAAACAGAGCACAGAAATAGGTGCAAAGGACGTGGGGAGCATGCAACATTTGTTAAAGAAACCATACTCCATATTATAATAGTTTAGCATGTGGGAGGGAAGAGGAGAAGGGGAGAAGGGACAGGACAGCCCAGAACGAAGACCAATAATCCATAGATAACTTTACATATCTTCAGACCCATGCAGTATATAAACCATACATAACATACATTATAATAGTTTAACATAATAACTAGATCTTTAAACACGGATAACAACCAGAACAAGTCAATAAGGCTCCAGAAAACAGCTTAATTCATTTTTATCATTTAATCCTAAATTCCCTACCACATTAGTCACAGCAATAATTGTAGCCTCCCTCTGCAAAAGCAACTTCATTCTATTTCCACCCCTAGGTGGGGTTTTAACAGTACACAAGCCCACAATTTTCATTCCTGAGACATCACCACCATGAATCTCATTAAAATACTCAATTACCCTTGGACAACCATGTCCAGAATCGATTGACCTTTTATGCTCCTGGAACCTTTCTCTCATCTGAAGGTAGTTATCACTATGTTGAATCTACCACATGTGCAATAGAGTGCATACACCGCAAATCCTGTGCTACAGGTAATAAAGTCCTTAACCTGACGGTATGGACGAGCTCAGCTCAGCTCGTCCATTGCCGCCGAGGCTGATATCTCTGGCCCTGCTGGGCCAATTTACACCAAATAAAGTGCGCCACACGCAGCTAGCACTTTTCTAGCTGCATGTGGTCTTCGATCGCCGCCACTCAGCGGTGATCCGCCGCGTGCAGCGGCGGAAGAGGCCCCCCCCCCCGCCAGAGCCCTGCGCTGCCTGGACCAAACACTTTCGGGCAGCGCAAAGGGCTGGATCGGAGGCGTCTGACGTCAGGACGACGGCTGACATCCATGACGTCATCCCAATCGTCGCCATGGCGATGGGGTAAGCCTAACCAGAAATCCTGCTCTTCGCGGGGTTTCTTGTTACTTGTGATCGCCGAAAGCGATCAGAAGGGCGCACCATGTGCGCCCTCTAGTGGGCTTTCATGCTGCTAACTTTCAGTTGGCAGCATGGAAAAAAAAAATTACGTGATAAAAACCCTGCCGCCGCCACCCTGGCAATTTAAATAGAACGCCAGGGTAGTTAATCTCAAAATTCTGTCCCCCCAGTGTAATACTTTTACGTTTCTCTGTGAAAGGGCTGGTAGAACAGTGAACACATGGATAATTTCCACTTGGTATGTAACTGGACAACCAAGTGGTCTTCTTTTCTTCTTTTTACCTTTAAATTCACTGTTCATTAACGTATCACCAATTGTCCTGCACCTTCTAAATGAGATCACTGGCGAATCCCGTACCTTTTCTTTCAAAAATGGATCGTCTCTCAGCATTGTCCAATTTTTATTGATAGTCTCTTTGATTTTTCCTGCCATTGGAGAGAAGTCAAACGTGAAGAAAGGTCTCCTAGAGCAGTGTTTCTCAACATTTTATTGGTATATACCCCTTTTAAAACCCTGTACTCACCAAGTACCCCCTAGCATAATAAACATTATCCCAAGTACCCCTTGACAAATATCTATTTAATCGTAGTACATGATAATTGGTTCTAAACAATTTCCAAGCATTTACTATTGCTTTTGATTAGCTAAAATACTTATTAAGTATAGTTTAAATAAGATTTATCATTTTCTAAAACTCTAAATTTGTTATTCTTGGTTAAGTATATCAAACCCGAGTACCCCCTGGAACCTTCAGAAGTACCCCCTGGGGTACGTGTACCACATGTTCAGAACCTAGGTCCTAGAGGATTTTTGCCTCTCTTCTTGTTGATTTGTCATTCTTTTCCAGTTCCTTGGTTTTCTGTATGCTCTTTGTATAGCATCATCTACTACCTTTTCTGGATATCCACTTTGTAAAAAGCGATTTTTAATTTCATATGCTTGGGTCAAAAAGTCCTCTTCTGCCTTATTGTTTCTTCATAGTTGCATAAACTGGCTAAAGCGAATTGACTTCTTTGTAGGATTTGGATGGTAATTGTTCCAATGAAGGACCGCATTGGTTGCGGTTTCCTTGCGATAACCTCTTGTATAATACCCTTGGGGTGACAGTCCCACCACCACATCCAGAAATGGCACCTCCTTCCCTCCCCATTCATTAGTAAATTGCATATTCATGTCATTAACCTAAAGATATTTTAAAAATTCATCAAATTCGTCCCTGATGGACGACCAAACGACCAAGACGTCGTCCATATACCTGGACCACACCCTAATTGAGGAGCGGAATGGATTGGCATCACAGAGAACATAACGCCTCTCCCATTCGGCTAGTTAAAGATTGGCAAATGCCATACCGGATCTGTATCTGCCGATACCATACACTCTCAGATTGGAAGGCGTTATGTTCTAAGACGAATTGCAAGCCACTACCTACAAAGTCCACCAACTGCTCATCCCATCCCGCCTTCTGCATAAGGTCCCGTACTGTCCGAACCCCCATCACCTGAGGGATATGGCTATACAGGCTTACCATATCAATACTGACCACTGACCAATTAGCGTCATATAGGCAATCGTAAATTCTATCTAACAGATCCATAGTACCCCTCAGCAGCGATGGGACATCAGACAGCAGAGGCCTAAGGGGGTGGTCCAGGCATCGGGACAGAGGCTCCGTAAGAGACCTCCGTCCCGACACGATCGGCCTGCCCGGTGGCTCCACCAGGGACTTATGAATTTTAGGGAGGAAGTACCATACTGGTGCTATAGGAAAAACTTATACCAACAGACCTCGAGATCACCTGTTGTTCTACCCCTATCCTTAAAGATCTGAGCTGCCTCTGGTAGGTCAGGGTCGGACTCGATTTCAATCTTACATAACAATCAGTGTCATTCAATTTTTTATAATACTCAACACTCATAATTGCGATATTTCCACTTTTTGTAGGCTTTTTTTTACAATCAAGTCCTCCCGTGATCTAAGCCAGGACAGTGCCTTAACTTCCATGGATGTTAAATTGGATTTTTCTTCTGGATATAGTAGGGCCTTCATTTCTCTCAGCACAGTTTGTTGAAAAATATCAATAGATGATCCTGCCGTTACCGGAAAGGGTCTAGAAGATTTACAGGGTTTAAATTCTTGCTGAACCTCCTCAACACGTCTGTTTTCTCTTAATAAATCCTCCAGGGCCTGCAAACATTGCAGAACTCTGGAGGTATAAAACCTAGGTTGCCTATCAGGGAATCCCCGTTGGATTCCACCCTTTCACCCTTCGACTGCTTAATGGCAAAGAACTCCATCAATATCAATACTCAATCATCTGATGGCCATGTATAAATCAACTTCAAATCTGAAGTATTCAAATTTTTGGACAATTGCAAAGTTTAGACTCTTCTTTAAAGTCTGTAGACATTCATCAGGTATATGAGATCCACTTATGTTCACTATTTGTAATACTCTAATCTCCATGCTCAATCCAGTGACTGACTAAGCATTACCTTGTACCCATACTGTGCTGTGTGATCTCCATGCTCCCCTCCAGTGACTAAGCATTACCCTGTACTCATACTGTGCTGTGTGATCTCCATGCTCCCCTCCAGTGACTAAGCATTACCTTGTACTCATACTGTGCTGCGTGATCTCCATGCTCCATCCAGTGACTAAGCATTACCTTGTACTCATACTGTGCTGTGTGATCTCCATGCTCCATCCAGTGACTAAGCATTACCTTGTACTCATACTGTGCTGTGTGATCTCTATGCTCCATCCAGTGACTAAGCATTACCTTGTACTCATACTGTGCCGTGTGATCTCCATGCTCAATCCAGTGACTGACTAAGCATTACCTTGTACTCATACTGTGCTGTGTGATCTCCATGCTCCCCTCCAGTGACTAAGCATTACCTTGTACTCATACTGTGCTGCGTGATCTCCATGCTCCCATCCAGTGACTAAGCATTACCTGGTACTCATACTGTGCTGTGTGATCTCCATGCTCCCCTCCAGTGACTAAGCATTACCTTGTACTCATACTGTGCTGTGTGATCTCCATGCTCCATCCAGTGACTAAGCATTACCTTGTACTCATACTGTGCTGTGTGATCTCCATGCTCCCCTCCAGTGACTAAGCATTACCTTGTACTCATACTGTGCTGTGTGATCTCCATGCTCCCATCCAGTGACTAAGCATTACCTTGTACTCATACTGTGCTGTGTGATCTCCATGCTCCATCCAGTGACTGACTAAGCATTACCTTGTACTCATACTGTGCTGTGTGATCTCCATGCTCAATCCAGTGACTGACTAAGCATTACCTTGTACTCATACTGTGCTGTGTGATCTCGATGCTCAATCCAGTGACTGACTAAGCATTACCTTGTACTCATACTGTGCTGTGTGATCTCCATGCTCCATCCAGTGACTAAGCATTACCTGGTACTCATACTGTGCTGTGTGATCTCCATGCTCCATCCAGTGACTAAGCATTACCTTGTGCTCATACTGTGCTGTGTGATCTCCATGCTCCCCTCCAGTGACTAAGCATTACCTTGTACTCATACTGTGCTGTGTGATCTCCATGCTCCCATCCAGTGACTAAGCATTACCTTGTACTCATACTGTGCTGTGTGATCTCCATGCTCCCATCCAGTGACTAAGCATTACCTTGTACTCATACTGTGCTGTGTGATCTCCATGCTCCATCCAGTGACTAAGCATTACCTTGTACTCATACTGTGCTGCGTGATCTCCATGCTCCATCCAGTGACTAAGCATTACCTTGTACTCATACTGTGCTGTGTGATCTCCATGCTCCATCCAGTGACTGACTAAGCATTACCTTGTACTCATACTGTGCTGTGTGATCTCTATGCTCCATCCAGTGACTAAGCATTACCTTGTACTCATACTGTGCTGTGTGATCTCCATGCTCAATCCAGTGACTGACTAAGCATTACCTTGTACTCATACTGTGCTGTGTGATCTCCATGCTCCCCTCCAGTGACTAAGCATTACCTTGTACTCATACTGTGCTGCGTGATCTCCATGCTCCCATCCAGTGACTAAGCATTACCTGGTACTCATACTGTGCTGTGTGATCTCCATGCTCCCCTCCAGTGACTAAGCATTACCTTGTACTCATACTGTGCTGTGTGATCTCCATGCTCCATCCAGTGACTAAGCATTACCTTGTACTCATACTGTGCTGTGTGATCTCCATGCTCCCCTCCAGTGACTAAGCATTACCTTGTACTCATACTGTGCTGTGTGATCTCCATGCTCCCATCCAGTGACTAAGCATTACCTTGTACTCATACTGTGCTGTGTGATCTCCATGCTCCATCCAGTGACTGACTAAGCATTACCTTGTACTCATACTGTGCTGTGTGATCTCCATGCTCCCATCCAGTGACTAAGCATTACCTTGTACTCATACTGTGCTGTGTGATCTCCATGCTCCATCCAGTGACTGACTAAGCATTACCTTGTACTCATACTGTGCTGTGTGATCTCCATGCTCCATCCAGTGACTGACTAAGCATTACCTTGTACTCATACTGTGCTGCGTGATCTCCATGCTCCAACCAGTGACTAAGCATTACCTTGTACTCATACTGTGCTGTGTGATCTCCATGCTCCCCTCCAGTGACTAAGCATTACCTTGTACTCATACTGTGCTGTGTGATCTCCATGCTCCATCCAGTGACTGACTAAGCATTACCTTGTACTCATACTGTGCTGTGTGATCTCCATGCTCAATCCAGTGACTGACTAAGCATTACCTTGTACTCATACTGTGCTGCGTGATCTCCATGCTCCATCCAGTGACTAAGCATTACCTTGTACTCATACTGTGCTGTGTGATCTCCATGCTCCCATCCAGTGACTAAGCATTACCTTGTACTCATACTGTGCTGTGTGATCTCCATGCTCCCCTCCAGTGACTAAGCATTACCTGGTACTCATACTGTGCTGTGTGATCTCCATGCTCCCCTCCAGTGACTAAGCATTACCTTGTACTCATACTGTGCTGTGTGATCTCCATGCTCCCATCCAGTGACTAAGCATTACCTTGTACTCATACTGTGCTGTGTGATCTCCATGCCCCATCCAGTGACTAAGCATTACCTGGTACTCATACTGTGCTGTGTGATCTCCATGCTGCCATCCAGTGACTAAGCATTACCTTGTACTCATACTGTGCTGTGTGATCTCCATGCTCCATCCAGTGACTAAGCATTACCTTGTACTCATACTGTGCTGTGTGATCCCCATGCTCCCCTCCAGTGACTAAGCATTACCTTGTACTCATACTGTGCTGTGTGATCTCCATGCTCCCATCCAGTGACTAAGCATTACCTTGTACTCATACTGTGCTGTGTGATCTCCATGCTCCCCTCAAGTGACTAAGCATTACCTTGTACTCATACTGTGCTGTGTGATCTCCATGCTCCCCTCCAGTGACTAAGCATTACCTTGTACTCATACTGTGCTGTGTGATCTCCATGCTCCATCCAGTGACTGACTAAGCATTACCTTGTACTCATACTGTGCTGTGTGATCTCCATGCTCCCATCCAGTGACTAAGCATTACCTTGTACTCATACTGTGCTGTGTGATCTCCATGCTCCCATCCAGTGACTAAGCATTACCTTGTACTCATACTGTGCTGTGTGATCTCCATGCTCCCATCCAGTGACTAAGCATTACCTGGTACTCATACTGTGCTGTGTGATCTCCATGCTCCCATCCAGTGACTAAGCATTACCTTGTACTCATACTGTGCTGTGTGATCTCCATGCTCCCATCCAGTGACTAAGCATTACCTTGTACTCATACTGTGCTGTGTGATCTCCATGCTCCATCCAGTGACTGAGCATTACCTTGTACTCATACTGTGCTGTGTGATCTCCATGCTCCATCCAGTGACTAAGCATTACCTTGTACTCATACTCTGCTGTGTGATCTCCATGCTCCATCCAGTGACTAAGCATTACCTTGTACTCATACTGTGCTGTGTGATCTCCATGCTCCCATCCAGTGACTAAGCATTACCTTGTACTCATACTGTGCTGTGTGATCTCCATGCTCCCCATCCAGTGACTAAGCATTACCTTGTACTCATACTGTGCTGTGTGATCTCCATGCTCCATCCAGTGACTGACTAAGCATTACCTTGTACTCATACTGTGCTGTGTGATCTCCATGCTCAATCCAGTGACTGACTAAGCATTACCTTGTACTCATACTGTGCTGTGTGATCTCCATGCTCCATCCAGTGACTAAGCATTACCTTGTACTCATACTGTGCTGCGTGATCTCCATGCTCCCATCCAGTGACTAAGCATTACCTGGTACTCATACTGTGCTGTGTGATCTCCATGCTCCCATCCAGTGACTAAGCATTACCTTGTACTCATACTGTGCTGTGTGATCTCCATGCTCCATCCAGTGACTAAGCATTACCTTGTACTCATACTGTGCTGTGTGATCTCCATGCTCCCATCCAGTGACTAAGCATTACCTTGTACTCATACTGTGCTGTGTGATCTCCATGCTCCATCCAGTGACTGACTAAGCATTACCTTGTACTCATACTGTGCTGTGTGATCTCCATGCTCCATCCAGTGACTGACTAAGCATTACCTTGTACTCATACTGTGCTGCGTGATCTCCATGCTCCAACCAGTGACTAAGCATTACCTTGTACTCATACTGTGCTGTGTGATCTCCATGCTCCCCTCCAGTGACTAAGCATTACCTTGTACTCATACTGTGCTGTGTGATCTCCATGCTCCATCCAGTGACTGACTAAGCATTACCTTGTACTCATACTGTGCTGTGTGATCTCCATGCTCAATCCAGTGACTGACTAAGCATTACCTTGTACTCATACTGTGCTGCGTGATCTCCATGCTCCATCCAGTGACTAAGCATTACCTTGTACTCATACTGTGCTGTGTGATCTCCATGCTCCCATCCAGTGACTAAGCATTACCTTGTACTCATACTGTGCTGTGTGATCTCCATGCTCCCCTCCAGTGACTAAGCATTACCTGGTACTCATACTGTGCTGTGTGATCTCCATGCTCCCCTCCAGTGACTAAGCATTACCTTGTACTCATACTGTGCTGTGTGATCTCCATGCTCCCATCCAGTGACTAAGCATTACCTTGTACTCATACTGTGCTGTGTGATCTCCATGCCCCATCCAGTGACTAAGCATTACCTGGTACTCATACTGTGCTGTGTGATCTCCATGCTGCCATCCAGTGACTAAGCATTACCTTGTACTCATACTGTGCTGTGTGATCTCCATGCTCCATCCAGTGACTAAGCATTACCTTGTACTCATACTGTGCTGTGTGATCCCCATGCTCCCCTCCAGTGACTAAGCATTACCTTGTACTCATACTGTGCTGTGTGATCTCCATGCTCCCATCCAGTGACTAAGCATTACCTTGTACTCATACTGTGCTGTGTGATCTCCATGCTCCCCTCAAGTGACTAAGCATTACCTTGTACTCATACTGTGCTGTGTGATCTCCATGCTCCCCTCCAGTGACTAAGCATTACCTTGTACTCATACTGTGCTGTGTGATCTCCATGCTCCATCCAGTGACTGACTAAGCATTACCTTGTACTCATACTGTGCTGTGTGATCTCCATGCTCCCATCCAGTGACTAAGCATTACCTTGTACTCATACTGTGCTGTGTGATCTCCATGCTCCCATCCAGTGACTAAGCATTACCTTGTACTCATACTGTGCTGTGTGATCTCCATGCTCCCATCCAGTGACTAAGCATTACCTGGTACTCATACTGTGCTGTGTGATCTCCATGCTCCCATCCAGTGACTAAGCATTACCTTGTACTCATACTGTGCTGTGTGATCTCCATGCTCCCATCCAGTGACTAAGCATTACCTTGTACTCATACTGTGCTGTGTGATCTCCATGCTCCATCCAGTGACTGAGCATTACCTTGTACTCATACTGTGCTGTGTGATCTCCATGCTCCATCCAGTGACTAAGCATTACCTTGTACTCATACTGTGCTGTGTGATCTCCATGCTCCATCCAGTGACTAAGCATTACCTTGTACTCATACTGTGCTGTGTGATCTCCATGCTCCCATCCAGTGACTAAGCATTACCTTGTACTCATACTGTGCTGTGTGATCTCCATGCTCCCCATCCAGTGACTAAGCATTACCTTGTACTCATACTGTGCTGTGTGATCTCCATGCTCCATCCAGTGACTGACTAAGCATTACCTTGTACTCATACTGTGCTGTGTGATCTCCATGCTCAATCCAGTGACTGACTAAGCATTACCTTGTACTCATACTGTGCTGTGTGATCTCCATGCTCCATCCAGTGACTAAGCATTACCTTGTACTCATACTGTGCTGCGTGATCTCCATGCTCCCATCCAGTGACTAAGCATTACCTGGTACTCATACTGTGCTGTGTGATCTCCATGCTCCCATCCAGTGACTAAGCATTACCTTGTACTCATACTGTGCTGTGTGATCTCCATGCTCCATCCAGTGACTAAGCATTACCTTGTACTCATACTGTGCTGTGTGATCTCCATGCTCCCATCCAGTGACTAAGCATTACCTTGTACTCATACTGTGCTGTGTGATCTCCATGCTCCCATCCAGTGACTAAGCATTACCTTGTACTCATACTGTGCTGTGTGATCTCCATGCTCCATCCAGTGACTGACTAAGCATTACCTTGTACTCATACTGTGCTGTGTGATCTCCATGCTCCATCCAGTGACTGACTAAGCATTACCTTGTACTCATACTGTGCTGTGTGATCTCCATGCTCAATCCAGTGACTGACTAAGCATTACCTTGTACTCATACTGTGCTGTGTGATCTCCATGCTCCCCTCCAGTGACTAAGCATTACCTTGTACTCATACTGTGCTGTGTGATCTCCATGCTCCATCCAGTGACTGACTAAGCATTACCTTGTACTCATACTGTGCTGTGTGATCTCCATGCTCCATCCAGTGACTGACTAAGCATTACCTTGTACTCATACTGTGCTGTGTGATCTCCATGCTCAATCCAGTGACTGACTAAGCATTACCTTGTACTCATACTATGGTGTGTGATCTCCATGCTCCCCCCCAGTGACTAAGCATTACCTTGTACTCATACTGTGCTGTGTGATCTCCATGCTCCCATCCAGTGACTAAGCATTACCTTGTACTCATACTGTGCTGTGTGATCTCCATGCTCCATCCAGTGACTAAGCATTACCTTGTACTCATACTGTGCTGTGTGATCTCCATGCTCCATCCAGTGACTGACTAAGCATTACCTTGTACTCATACTGTGCTGTGTGATCTCCATGCTCCATCCAGTGACTAAGCATTACCTTGTACTCATACTGTGCTGTGTGATCTCCATGCTCCATCCAGTGACTAAGCATTACCTGGTACTCATACTGTGCTGTGTGATCTCCATGCTCCATCCAGTGACTAAGCATTACCTTGTACTCATACTGTGCTGTGTGATCTCCATGCTCCATCCAGTGACTGACTAAGCATTACCTTGTACTCATACTGTGCTGTGTGATCTCCATGCTCCCCTCCAGTGACTAAGCATTACCTTGTACTCATACTGTGCTGTGTGATCTGGTTTTCTTGTATTCCTGTATTGTCATATTGCTGTATGTCACCCCTAAATATTGTCTGTAACCTAAATTAATGTTCAGCGCTGCGTAATATGTTGGCGCTTTATAAATACAATAAATAATAATAATAATAATAATAATTCTTCCTTTACAGGGTCTGTTAATTCCTGGTTTCCTCCTGTGACAGTCCCTATCAGGTCACCTGCCTCTTCTCTCCTCCTCCCCCTTCGCCTGCCTCCTCTCCTTCTCCTCCTAAAGGGACATCTTTTCTTTTAGGGTTACCCTTCTTATTGAGCTTCTTTTTATTGGACCCTCCGTCATTGCCAAAGTCAGACCCAGAATCTGTTGTCCAACCTTCCCTTGCGTGGCGTCTAGGGAACCGCCGTGGTGGGCATTGGGGGGCTGGAACCCATTCAAAAACCTTGCCATTAATCTCCTTGCCGGTCTAATTCCTGCGGCCGCTAGCTACATGATGCCCCCCTCCCTGCGGCGTCCCTCCCACCCCTCCGATCGCCGCCAGCGCACTCGCCCATAAGGAAATCCCGTTCTGAACGGGATTTCCTTTAGGGCTTCCCCCGTCGCCATGGCGACGATCGCGATGACGTCAGCGGGAGTCCTGATCCACCCCTCAGCGCTTCCTGGCACTGATTGGCCAGGCTGCGCACGGGGTCTCGGCGGGGGCCCACTAATGCGGCGGGTAGCGGCGGCGATCGCAGGTGACACGCAGCAAGCAAAGTGCTTGCTGCATGATTTAAAAAAAAAAATTATGTAAATCGGACCAGCAGGGCCAGAGCAATCCTCCGCGGCGGGTTACCCTGAGCTGAGCTCGGGATAACCGGCAAGGAGGTTAAGGAAATCCTCTTGATCTCTCAAATATTTGGACAATTTCCTCTCTTTGGTTTCCTTGCACCGCCGCAAACACCTCTGATGATACAACGGATGTTGTGAAACAGCTGCCAAGTAGGGGGAAGCGCTCACCATCGGGGCCTCCTCTGGTTTTACCATCTGCTGCCAATAAATGTTTTTATGGCGACACGAGCACTGGTGCCCGCCCTCTCTATTTTTTTTTTTTATATTGCAGTAATGTGTGCACCTTACCCTAGTGTCCAGAGCAGGTATTGCAGTAATGTGTGCACCTTACCCTAGTGTCCAGAGCAGGTATTGCAGCAATGTGTGCTCCTTACCCTAGTGTCCAGAGCAGGTATTGCAGCAATGTGTGCTCCTTACCCTAGTGTCCAGAGCAGGTATTGCAGCAATGTGTGCTCCTTACCCTAGTGTCCAGAGCAGGTATTGCAGCAATGTGTGCTCCTTACCCTAGTGTCCAGAGCAGGTATTGCAGCAATGTGTGCTCCTTACCCTAGTGTCCAGAGCAGGTATTGCAGTATTGTGTGCTCCTTACCCTAGTGTCCAGATCAGGTATTGCAGTATTGTGTGCTCCTTACCCTAGTGTCCAGAGCAGGTATTGCAGCAATGTGTGCCCCTTACCCTAGTGTCCAGAGCAGGTATTGCAGCAATGTGTGCTCCTTACCCTAGTGTCCAGAGCAGGTATTGCAGCAATGTGTGCTCCTTACCCCAGTGTCCAGAGCAGGTATTGCAGCAATGTGTGCACCTTACCCTAGTGTCCAGAGCAGGTATTGCAGCAATGTGTGCTCCTTACCCTAGTGTCCAGAGCAGGTATTGCAGCAATGTGTGCCCCTTACCCTAGTGTCCAGAGCAGGTATTGCAGCAATGTGTGCTCCTTACCCTAGTGTCCAGAGCAGGTATTGCAGCAATGTGTGCCCCTTACCCTAGTGTCCAGAGCAGGTATTGCAGCAATGTGTGCTCCTTACCCTAGTGTCCAGAGCAGGTATTGCAGCAATGTGTGCTCCTTACCCTAGTGTCCAGAGCAGGTATTGCAACAATGTGTCGTCCTTACCCTAGTGTCCAAAGCAGGTATTGCAGCAATGTGTGCTCCTTACCCCAGTGTCCAGAGCAGCTGTTGCAGCAATGTGTGCTCCTTACCCTAGTGTCCAGAGCAGGTATTGCAGCAATGTGTGCCCCTTACCCTAGTGTCCAGAGCAGGTATTGCAGCAATGTGTGCTCCTTACCCTAGTGTCCAGAGCAGGTATTGCAGCAATGTGTGCCCCTTACCCTAGTGTCCAGAGCAGGTATTGCAGCAATGTGTGCTCCTTACCCTAGTGTCCAGAGCAGGTATTGCAGCAATGTGTGCTCCTTACCCTAGTGTCCAAAGCAGGTATTGCAGCAATGTGTGCTCCTTACCCCAGTGTCCAGAGCAGCTGTTGCAGCAATGTGTGCTCCTTACCCTAGTGTCCAGAGCAGGTGTTGCAGCAATGTGTGCTCCTTACCTTAGTGTCCAGAGCAGGTGTTGCAGCAATGTGTCGTCCTTACCCTAGTGTCCAGAGCAGGTATTGCAGTAATGTGTGATCCTTACCTTAGTGTCCAGAGCAGGTGTTGCAGCAATGTGTCGTCCTTACCCTAGTGTCCAGAGCAGGTATTGCAGCAATGTGTGCTCCTTAACCTAGTGTCTAGAGGAGGTGTTGCAGCAATGTGTGCTCCTTACCCTAGTGTCCAGAGCAGGTGTTGCAGCAATGTGTGCTCCTTACCCTAATGTTCAGAGCAGGTATTGCAGCAATGTGTCGTCCTTACCCTAGTGTCCAGAGCAGGTATTGCAGCAATGTGTGCCCCTTACCCTAATGTTCAGAGCAGGTATTGCAGTAATGTGTGCTCCTTACCTTAGTGTCCAGAGCAGGTATTGCAGCAATGTGTCGTCCTTACCACTAGTGTCCAGAGCAGGTATTGCAGCAAAGTGTCGTCCTTACCCCTAGTGTCCAGAGCAGGTATTGCAGAGAACAGCTGGTGTTGTAGTCTGACATGCTTTTTTGTGTCTTTTCATGCTCTGCCTCCCTCTGGCATCACTGCTCCTTGTGGCCACTTCTCAAGATCTTCCTGTAATTTTTACTATTTCGTTCTTTTCCTGCTCCTTAGGACTCCAGCTCATGGGGGTGCCATCTGAATCGAGACAGTGTTACCCCAAAACTATCGCCATCAGAGTGCGCCTCTCTTAAGGCATCTGCCCAGTATTATGGGATGAAGCTGAAGTCAAAGTTAGGCAGTGCTGTGAAGGTGAGTCTATGATGGGGTGATGGCTGTGTGGTGCTTCTGGTGATGAGGTGAGGGCTGTGTGGTGCTTCTGGTGGAGAGGTGATGGCTGTGTGGTGCTTCTGGTGGAGAGGTGACGGCTGTGTGGCGCTTCTGGTGGAGAGGTGAGTTGTGTGGTGCTTCTGGTGGAGAGGTGATGGCTGTGTGGTGCTTCTGGTGGATGGCTGTGTGGTGCTTCTGGTGGAGAGGTGATGGCTGTGTGGTGCTTCTGGTGGAGAGGTGATGGCTGTGTGGTGCTTCTGGTGGAGAGGTGACGGCTGTGTGGTGCTTCTGGTGGAGAGGTGATGGCTGTGTGGTGCTTGTGGTGGAGAGGTGACGACTGTGTGGTGCTTCTGGTGGAGCGGTGAGTTGTGTGGTGCTTCTGGTGGAGAGGTGACGGCTGTGTAGTGCTTCTGGTGGAGAGGTGAAGGCTGTGTGGTGCTTCTGGTGGAGAGGTGAAGGCTGTGTGGTGCTTCTGGTGGAGAGGTGAAGGCTGTGTGGTGCTTCTGGTGGAGAGGTGAAGGCTGTGTGGTGCTTGTGGTGGAGAGGTGAAGGCTGTGTGGTGCTTCTGGTGGAGAGGTGAAGGCTGTGTGGTGCTTCTAGTGGAGAGGTGAGTTGTGTGGTGCTTCTGGTGGAGAGGTGATGGCTGTGTGGTTCTTCTGGTGGAGAGGTGAGCTATGTGGTGCTTCTGGTGGAGAGGTGACGGCTGTGTGGTGCTTCTGGTGGAGAGGTGATGGCTGTGTTGTGCTTCTGGTGGAGAGGTGAGGGCTGTGTGGTGCTTCTTGTGGAGAGGTGACGGCTGTGTTGTGCTTCTGGTGGAGAGGTGACAGCTGTGTGGTGCTTGTGGGGTAGAGGTGACGGCTGTGTGGTGCTTGTGGGGTAGAGGTGAGCTGTGTGGTGCTTGTGGGGTAGAGGTGAGCTGTGTGGTGCTTGTGGTGGAGAGGTGAGTTGTGTGGTGCTTCTGGTGGAGAGGTGATGGCTGTGTGGTGCTTCTGGTGGAGAGGTGATGGCTGTGTGGTGCTTCTGGTGGAGAGGTGATGGCTGTGTGGTGCTTCTGGTGGAGAGGTGATGGCTGTGTGGTGCTTCTGGTGGAGAGGTGAGGGCTGTGTGGTGCTTCTGGTGGAGAGTTGAGGGCTGTGTGGTGCTTCTGGTGGAGAGGTGATGGGTGTGTGGTGCTTGTGGTGGAGAGTTGATGGCTGTGTGGTGCTTCTGGTGGAGAGGTGACGGCTGTGTGGTGCTTCTGGTGGAGAGGCGACGGCTGTGTGGTGCTTCTGGTGGAGAGGTGGCAGTTGTGTGGTGCTTCTGGTGGAGAGGTGGCAGTTGTGTGGTGCTTCTGGTGGATAGGTGATGGCTGTGTGGTGCTTCTGGTGGAGAGTTGATGGTTATGTGGTGCTTCTGGTGGAGAGGTGATGGCTGTGTGGTGCTTCTGGTGGAGAGGTGACGGCTGTGTGGTGCTTGTGGGGTACAGGTGAGCTGTGTGGTGCTTGTGGTGGAGAGGTGAGTTGTGTAGTGCTTCTGGTGGAGAGGTGATGGCTGTGTGGTGCTTCTGGTGGAGAGGTGAGGGCTGTGTGGTGCTTCTGGTGGAGAGGTGATGGCTGTGTGGTTTTTCTGGTGGATGGCTGTGTGGTGCTTGTGGTGGAGAGGTGATGGGCTGTGTGGTGCTTCTGGTGGAGAGGTGATGGCTGTGTGGTGCTTCTGGTGGAGAGGTGATGGCTGTGTGGTGCTTCTGGTGGAGAAGTGACGGCTGTGTGGTGCTTGTGGTGGAGAGGTGAGTTGTGTGGTGCTTCTGGTGGAGAGGTGATGGCTGTGTGGTGCTTCTGGTGGAGAGGTGAGGGCTGTGTGGTGCTTCTGGTGGAGAGGTGATGGCTGTGTGGTGCTTCTGGTGGAGAGGTGAGTTGTGTGGTGCTTCTGGTGGAGAGGTGATGGCTGTGTGGTGCTTCTGGTGGAGAGGTGAGGGCTGTGTGGTCCTTCTGGTGGAGAGGTGAGGGCTGTGTGGTCCTTCTGGTGGAGAGGTGACGGCTGTGTGGTGCTTCTGGTGGAGAGGTGATGGCTGTGTGGTGCTTCTGGTGGAGAGGCGACAGCTGTGTGGTGCTTCTGGTGGAGAGGTGGCAGTTGTGTGGGGCTTCTGGTGGAGAGGTGGCAGTTGTGTGGTGCTTCTGGTGGAGAGGTGGCAGTTGTGTGGTGCTTTTGGTGGAGAGGTGATGGCTGTGTGGTGCTTGTGGTGGAGAGGTGAGTTGTGTGGTGCTTCTGGTGGAGAGTTGATGGTTATGTGGTGCTTCTGGTGGAGAGGTGAGGGCTGTGTGGTGCTTCTGGTGGAGAGGTGAGGGCTGTGTGGTGCTTCTGGTGGAGAGGTGACGGCTGTGTTGTGCTTCTGGTGGAGAGGTGACGGCTGTGTTGTGCTTCTGGTGGAGAGGTGACGGCTGTGTGGTGCTTGTGGGGTAGAGGTGAGCTGTGTGGTGCTTGTGGGGTAGAGGTGAGCTGTGTGGTGCTTGTGGTGGAGAGGTGAGTTGTGTGGTGCTTCTGGTGGAGAGGTGATGGCTGTGTGGTGCTTCTGGTGGAGAGGTGATGGCTGTGTGATGCTTCTGGTGGAGAGGTGAGGGCTGTGTGGTGCTTCTGGTGGAGAGGTGAGGGCTGTGTGGTGCTTCTGGTGGAGAGGTGATGGCTGTGTGATGCTTCTGGTGGAGAGGTGAGGGCTGTGTGGTCCTTCTGGTGGAGAGGTGAGGGCTGTGTGGTCCTTCTGGTGGAGAGGTGACGGCTGTGTGGTGCTTCTGGTGGAGAGGTGATGGCTGTGTGGTGCTTCTGGTGGAGAGGCGACAGCTGTGTGGTGCTTCTGGTGGAGAGGTGGCAGTTGTGTGGGGCTTCTGGTGGAGAGGTGGCAGTTGTGTGGTGCTTCTGGTGGAGAGGTGGCAGTTGTGTGGTGCTTTTGGTGGAGAGGTGATGGCTGTGTGGTGCTTGTGGTGGAGAGGTGAGTTGTGTGGTGCTTCTGGTGGAGAGTTGATGGTTATGTGGTGCTTCTGGTGGAGAGGTGAGGGCTGTGTGGTGCTTCTGGTGGAGAGGTGAGGGCTGTGTGGTGCTTCTGGTGGAGAGGTGACGGCTGTGTTGTGCTTCTGGTGGAGAGGTGACGGCTGTGTTGTGCTTCTGGTGGAGAGGTGACGGCTGTGTGGTGCTTGTGGGGTAGAGGTGAGCTGTGTGGTGCTTGTGGGGTAGAGGTGAGCTTTGTGGTGGAGAGGTGAGTTGTGTGGTGCTTCTGGTGGAGAGGTGATGGCTGTGTGGTGCTTCTGGTGGAGAGGTGATGGCTGTGTGATGCTTCTGGTGGAGAGGTGAGGGCTGTGTGGTGCTTCTGGTGGAGAGGTGAGGGCTGTGTGGTGCTTCTGGTGGAGAGGTGATGGGTGTGTGGTGCTTGTGGTGGAGAGTTGATGGCTGTGTGGTGCTTCTGGTGGAGAGGTGACGGCTGTGTGGTGCTTCTGGTGGAGAGGCGACGGCTGTGTGGTGCTTCTGGTGGAGAGGTGGCAGTTGTGTGGTGCTTCTGGTGGAGAGGTGGCAGTTGTGTGGTGCTTCTGGTGGATAGGTGACGGCTGTGTGGTGCTTGTGGTGTACAGGTGAGCTGTGTGGTGCTTGTGGTGGAGAGGTGAGTTGTGTAGTGCTTCTGGTGGAGAGGTGATGGCTGTGTGGTGCTTCTGGTGGAGAGGTGAGGGCTGTGTGGTGCTTCTGGTGGAGAGGTGAGGGCTGTGTGGTGCTTCTGGTGGAGAGGTGATGGCTGTGTGGTGCTTCTGGTGGAGAGATGTGATGGCTGTGTGGTGCTGGTGGTGGAGAGGTGATGGCTGTGTGGTGCTTCTGGTGGAGAGGTGACGGCTGTGTGGTGCTTCTGGTGGAGAGGTGACGGCTGTGTGGTGCTTCTGGTGGAGAGGTGATGGCTGTGTGGTGCTTCTGGTGGAGAGGTGATGGCTGTGTGGTGCTTCTGGTGGAGAGGTGACGGCTGTGTGGTGCTTCTGGTGGAGAGGTGATGGCTGTGTGGTGCTTCTGGTGGAGAGATGTGATGGCTGTGTGGTGCTGGTGGTGGAGAGGTGATGGCTGTGTGGTGCTTGTGGTGGAGAGGTGATGGGCTGTGTGGTGCTTCTGGTGGAGAGGTGATGGCTGTGTGGTGCTTGTGGTGGAGATGTGATGGCTGTGTGGTGCTTCTGGTGGAGAGGTGACGGCTGTGTGGTGCTGGTGGTGGAGAGGTGATGGCTGTGTGGTGCTTCTGGTGGAGAGGTGATGGCTGTGTGGTGGTTCTGGTGGAGAGGTGATGGCTGTGTGGGGTGCTTCTGGTGGAGAGGTGATGGCTGTGTGGTGCTTCTGATGAAGAGGTGATGGCTGTGTGGTGCTTCTGGTGGAGAGGTGATGGCTGTGTGGTGCTTCTGGTGGAGAGGTGATGGCTGTGTGGTGCTTCTGGTGGAGAGGTGATGGCTGTGTGGTGCTTCTGGTGGAGAGGTGACGGCTGTGTGGTGCTTCTAGTGGAGAGGTGATGGCTGTGTGGTGCTTCTGGTGGAGAGGTGACGGCTGTGTGGTGCTTCTGGTGGAGAGTTGATGGCTGTGTGGTGCTTCTGGTGAAGAGGTGATGGCTGTGTGGTGCTTCTGGTGGAGAGGTGATGGCTGTGTGGTGCTTCTGGTGGAGAGGTGATGGCTGTGTGGTGCTTCTGGTGGAGAGGTGACGGCTGTGTGGTGCTTCTGGTGGAGAGTTGATAGCTGTGTGGTGCTTCCTTTATGGGAAAAGGTTGATGTGGATTATGATAGATGCTTGCTGGTCATTTCCTTTTTCTCTCGAGGTCACACAGTAGAATGCCGTTAGGAGGGTTTCTTTATAATGTGCCACTAGTTGTGTTTTCTTGTGTAGCCTTCTGACATTAACATTTAAGTTTAGATTTATAGTCTACTTCTGTGACCTGCTATGTCTGACCACATTTCCGGGGTGTTTTGTTCTAGGATCGTCCTTTGTCTCTGAAGAAGCCACTAACACCTAGCAATGATCATTCAAAGAGGAGGAGTTCTGCCTCCTCCGGCGTTTTGCCTCCAGCCTCCTCCTCCAGCATTTTGCCTCCAGCCTCCTCCTCCAGTGTTAAGCCTTCAGCCTCCTCCTCCAGCATTTTGCCTCCAGCTGCCTCCGTGTTTGTTTCTGAAGACTCTTCACTTTCCACTGAGGAATTGTCCTCTTCCACACTAGGCCTGAAAACACACAAGCTTACTTCTAAGTCATCCGGTCAGGAGAGTATTGGGAAGAAGTTCCACCAGCTCCAGTCTAAAGTTGGACAACGGCTGTCTGTACTAGATCCAGACTGGCTGGAGAGATGCGAATATAGAATGACAGGACGGCCAGCAATGAGAGACGTGGCCATTGTGGAAGACCAAAAAGAAACCAAACCAGTCTGTTGTGTAGATATATCTCCTTCTACCCATCAACACCACAGTGATGTACCGGTACCAACTAATACACTGTCGGCACAGGTGGGAAAGCACAGAGAAGCCAAACCTTCTTGCACTGCTGTGTCTGCACAGGAGGGAATGCAGAATGATGCCACACCCTCCAGCAGTGCTGTGTTTGTACAGGAGGGAAAGCAGAATGATGCCACACCCTCCAGCAGTGCTGTGTCTGTACAGGAGGGAAAGCAGAATGATGCCACACCCTCCAGCAGTGCTGTGTCTGTACAGGAGGGAAAGCAGAATGATGCCACACCCTCCAGCAGTGCTGTGTCTGTACAGGAGGGAAAGCAGAATGATGCCACACCCTCCAGCAGTGCTGTGAGGGGAAGAGTGTTACATAGAAAGAGACAAAGAGACACAACATATGATGTAGATACTGCTGAATTGCAATCACAAAGTTGCAAAAAGCGTCGCAAAACGAGGCCAACTCCAGAGAAGAAAAGTCGTAAACAGGACCCTAAAATTGTTAAAGAAGATGACTGTTCTCTAACCGAAAATTCATCTGTAAAGTCTGACCAAGGAACAGAGAATATTCTGGGGGAAGTAATAGAAGAAGAGCTGGTGCAGAACATTTCTCCACATCCACAGCACAGTGTCAGGTACACCGTCTGCTCCTTGTCCCCGGCCTCTTCCTGCTCTGTGTCCTGGGCTCTTCCTGCTCTCTGTTCCTTTTCCCCGGCCTCTTCCTGCTCTCTGCTCCATGTCCCGGGCCTCTTCCTGCTCTGTGTCCTGGGCTCTTCCTACTCTCTGCTCCATGTCCCCGGCCTCTTCCTGCTCTCTGCTCCATGTCCCGGGCCTCTTCCTGCTTTGTGTCCCCCAGGCCTCTTCCTGCTTTCTGCTCTGTGTCCCCCAGGCCTCTTCCTGCTCTGTGCCCCAGGCTCTTTCTGCTCTGTGTATCCTGGGTCTCTTCCTGCTCTTTGCTCTGTGTCCCAGGCTCTTCCTGCTCTCTGCTCTGTGCCCCAGGCTCTTTCTGCTCTGTGTATCCCGGGTCTCTGCCTGCTCTTTGCTCTGTGCCCAAGGTCCCCTTCTACTCTGTGCAGTCTGGGATATTTGGGGAGGTCAGTGATGATCAGGACCATGGTGGAAGAGCTGTCCCTCTAGTAATGGCTGTCTATGGTGGATATTAGGACTGTAGGAGTATTGATGGAGTTCATTGATGGTAAGGACCTTGGTGGAAGAGCTGTCCCTCTAGTAATGGCTTCCACTGGTGGGTATTAGGACTGTAGGAGTATGGGTGGAGCTCCGTGATGGTCAGGACCTTGGTGGAAGAGCGGTCTCTCTAGTAATGGCTGCCACTGGTGGATATTAGGACTGTAGGAGTATGGATGGAGCTCAGTGATGGTCAGGACCTTGGTGGAAGAGCTGTCCCTCTAGTAATGGCTTCCACTGGTGGGTATTAGGACTGTAGGAGTAAGGGTGGAGCTCAGTGATGGTCAGGACCTTGGTGGAAGAGCTTATCCTCTAGTAATGGCTGCCACTGGTGGATATTAGGACTGTAGGAGTATGGGTGGAGCTCAGTGATGGTCAGGACCTTGGTGGAAGATCTGACCCTCTAGTAATGGCTGCCACTGGTGGATATTAGGACTGTAGCAGTATGGATGGAGCTCAGTGATGGTCAGGAGCTTGGTGGAAGAGCTGTCCCTCTAGTAATGGCTTCCACTGGTGGGTATTAGGACTGTAGGAGTAAGGGTGGAGCTCAGTGATGGTCAGGACCTTGGTGGAAGAGCTTATCCTCTAGTAATGGCTGCCACTGGTGGATATTAGGACTGTAGGAGTATGGGTGGAGCTCAGTGATGGTCAGGAACTTGGTGGAAGATCTGACCCTCTAGTAATGGCTGCCACTGGTGGATATTAGGACTGTAGCAGTATGGATGGAGCTCAGTGATGGTCAGGAGCTTGGTGGAAGAGCAGTCCCTCTAGTAATGGCTGCCACTGGTGGATATTAGGACTGTAGGAGTATGGGTGGAGCTCAGTGATGGTCAGGACCTTGGTGGAAGAGCTGACCCTCTAGTAATGGCTGCCACTGGTGGATATTAGGACTGTAGGAGTATGGGTGGAGCTCAGTGATGGTTAGGACCTTGGTGGAAGAGCTTATCCTCTAGTAATGGCTGCCACTGGTGGATATTAGGACTGTAGGAGTATGGGTGGAGCTCAGTGATTATCAGGACCTTGGTGGAAGAGCTGCCCCTGTAGTATTGGCTGCTACTTGTGGATATTGTTACTGTAGGAGTATGGGTGGAGCTCAGTGATGGTCAGGACCTTGGTGGAAGAGCTGTCCCTGTAGTAATGGCTGCCACTGGTGGATATTAGGACTGTAGGAGTATGGGTGGTGCTCAATGATGCTCAGGACCTTGGTGGAAGAGTTGTCCCTCTAGTAATGGCTGCCACTGGTGGATATTAGGACTGTAGCAGTATGGGGGGAGCTCAGTGATGGTCAGGACCTTGGTGGAAGAGCTGTCCCTCTGGTAATGGCTGCCAGTGGTGGATATTAGGACTGTAGGAGTATGGGTGGAGCTCGGTGATGGTCAGGACCTTGGTGGAAGAGCTGTCCCTCTAGTAATGGCTGCTACTTGTGGATATTGTTACTGTAGGAGTATGGGTGGAGCTCCGTCATGGTCAGGACCTTGGTGGAAGAGCGGTCTCTCTAGTAATGGCTGCCACTGGTGGATATTAGGACTGTAGGAGTATGGGTGGAGCTCCAGTGATGGTCAGGACCTTGGTGGAAGAGCTGCCCCTCTAGTAATGGCTGCCAGTGGTGGATATTAGGACTGTAGGAGTATGGGTGAAGCTCAGTGATGGTCAGGACCTTGGTGGAAGAGCTGCCCCTCTAGTAATGGCTGCCACTGGTGGATATTAGGACTGTAGCAGTATGGGGGGAGCTCAGTGATGGTCAGGACCTTGGTGGAAGAGCTGCCCCTCTAGTAATGGCTGCCACTGGTGGATATTAGGACTGTAGCAGGATGGGGGGAGCTCAGTGATGGTCAGGACCTTGGTGGAAGAGCTGTCCCTCTAGTATTGGCTGCCACTGGTGGATATTAGGACTGTAGGAGTATAGGTGGAGCTCAGTGATGGTCAGGACCTTGGTGGAAGAGTTGTCTCTCTAGTAATGGCTGCCACTGGTGAATTTTAGGACTGTAGGAGTATGGGTGGAGCTCAGTGATGGTCAGGAGCTTGGTGGAAGAGCTGACCCTCTAGTAATGGCTGCCACTGGTGGATTTTAGGACTGTAGGAGTATGGGCGGAGCTCACTGATGGTCAGGACCTTGGTGGAAGATCTGTCTCTCTAGTAATGGCTGCCACTGGTGGATATTAGGACTGTAGGAGTATGGGTGGAGCTCAGTGATGGTCAGGACCTTGGTGGAAGAGCTGTCCCTCTAGTAATGTAGTAATGGCTGCCACTGGTGGATATTGTTACCGTAGGAGTATGGGTGGAACCCAGTGATGGTTAGGACCTTGGTGGAAGAGCTTATCCTCTAGTAATGGCTGCCAGTGGTGGATAATAGAACTGTAGGAGTATGGGTGGAGCTTAGTGATTATCAGGACCTTGGTGGAAGAGCTGCCCCTGTAGTATTGGCTGCTACTTGTGGATATTGTTACTGTAGGAGTATGGGTGGAGCTCAGTGATGGTCAGGACCTTGGTGGAAGATCTGTCCCTCTAGTAATGGCTGCCACTGGTGGATATTAGGACTGTAGGAGTATGGGTGGAGCTCAGTGATAGTCAGGACCTTGGTGGAAGAGCTGCCCCTCTAGTAATGGTTGCCACTGGTGGATATTAGGACTGTAGCAGTATGGGGGGAGCTCAGTGATGGTCAGGACCTTGGTGGAAGAGCTGTCCCTCTAGTAATGGCTGCCAGTGGTGGATATTAGGACTGTAGGAGTATGGATGGAGCTCAATGATGGTCAGGAGCTTGGTGGAAGAGCTGTCCCTCTAGTAATGGCTGCCACTGGTGGATATTAGGACTGTAGCAGTATGGGGGGAGCTCAGTGATGGTCAGGACCTTGGTGGAAGAGCTGTCCCTCTAGTAAAGGCTGCCAGTGGTGGATATTAGGACTATAGGAGTATGGATGGAGCTCAGTTATGGTCAGGACCTTGGTGGAAGAGCTGTCCCTCTAGTAATGGCTGCCAGTGGTGGATATTGTTAATGTAGGAGTATGGGTGGAGCTCAGTGATGGTCAGGACCTTGGTGGAAGAGCTGTCCCTCTAGTAATGGCTGCCACTGGTGGATATTAGGACTGTAGGAGTATGGGCGGAGCTCAGTGATGGTCAAGACCTTGGTGAAAGATCTGTCCCTCTAGTAATGGCTGCCACTGGTGGATATTAGGACTGTAGGAGTATGGGTGGAGCTCAGTGATGGTCAGGACCTTGGTGGAAGAGCTGTCCCTCTAGTAATGTAGTAATGGCTGCCACTGGTGGATATTGTTACCGTAGGAGTATGGGTGGAGCTCAGTGATGGTTAGGACCTTGGTGGAAGAGCTTATCCTCTAGTAATGGCTGCCAGTGGTGGATATTAGGACTGTAGGAGTATGGGTGGAGCTCAGTGATTATCAGGACCTTGGTGGAAGAGCTGCCCCTGTAGTATTGGCTGCTACTTCTGGATATTGTTACTGTAGGAGTATGGGTGGAGCTCAGTGATGGTCAGGACCTTGGTGGAAGAGCTGTCCCTCTAGTAATGGCTGCTACTTCTGGATATTGTTACTGTAGGAGTATGGGTGGAGCTCAGTGATGGTCAGGACCTTGGTGGAAGAGCTGTCCCTCTAGTAATGGCTGCCACTGGTGGATATTAGGACTGTAGGAGTATGGGTGGAGCTCCATGATGGTCAGGACCTTGGTGGAAGAGTTGTCCCTCTAGTAATGGCTGCCTCTGGTGTATATTAGGACTGTAGGAGTATGGATGGAGCTCAGTGATGGTCAGAACCTTGGTGGAAGAGCTGTCCCTCTAGTAATGGCTGCTACTTGTGGATATTGTTACTGTAGGAGTATGGGTGGAGCTCAGTGATGGTCAGGACCTTGGTGGAAGATCTGTCCCTCTAGTAATGGCTGCCACTGGTGGATATTAGGACTGTAGCAGTATGGGGGGAGCTCAGTGATGGTCAGGAGCTTGGTGGAAGAGCTGTCCCTCTAGTAATGGCTGCCTCTGGTGGATATTAGGACTGTAGGAGTATGGGTGGAGCTCCATGATGGTCAGGACCTTGGTGGAAGAGTTGTCCCTCTAGTAATGGCTTCCTCTGGTGTATATTAGGACTGTAGGAGTATGGATGGAGCTCAGTGATGGTCAGAACCTTGGTGGAAGAGCTGTCCCTCTAGTAATGGCTGCTACTTGTGGATATTGTTACTGTAGGAGTATGGGTGGAGCTCAGTGATGGTAAAGACCTTGGTGGAAGAGCTGTCCCTCTAGAAATGGCTGCCAGTGGTGGATATTAGGACTGTAGGAGTATGGGTGGAGCTCAGTGATTATCAGGACCTTGGTGGAAGAGCTGCCCCTGTAGTATTGGCTGCTACTTGTGGATATTGTTACTGTAGGAGTATGGGTGGAGCTCAGTGATGGTCAGGACCTTGGTGGAAGATCTGTCCCTCTAGTAATGGCTGCCACTGGTGGATATTAGGACTGTAGGAGTATGGGTGGAGCTCAGTGATGGTCAGGACCTTGGTGGAAGAGCTGTCCCTCTAGTAATGGCTGCCTCTGGTGGATATTAGGACTGTAGGAGTATTGGTGGAGCTCCATGATGGTCAGGAGGTTGGTGGAAGAGTTGTAGCTCTAGTAATGGCTGCCTCTGGTGTATATTAGGACTGTAGGAGTATGGATGGAGCTCAGTGATGGTCAGGACCTTGGTGGAAGAGCTGTCGCTCTAGTAATTGCTGCCACTGGTGGATATTGTTACTGTAGGAGTATGGATGGAGCTCAGTGATGGTCAGGACCTTGGTGGAAGAGCTGACCCTCTAGTAATGGCTGCCACTGGTGGATATTAGGACTGTAGGAGTATGGATGGAGCTAAGTGATGGTCAGGACCTTGGTGGAAGAGCTGTCCCTCTAGTAATGGCTGCCTCTGGTGGATATTAGGACTGTAGGAGTATGGGTGGAGCTCAGTGATGGTAAGGACCTTGGTGGAAGAGCTGTCGCTCTAGTAATGGCTGCTACTTGTGTATATTGTTACTGTAGGAGTATGGGTGGAGCTCAGTGATGGTAAGGACCTTGGTGGAAGAGCTGTCCCTCTAGTAATGGCTGCCACTGGTGGATATTAGGACTGTAACAGTATGGGTGGAGCTCAGTGATGGTCAGGACCTTGGTGGAAGAGCTGTCCCTCTAGTATTGGCTGCTGCTTGTGGATAGTTTTACTGTAGGAGTATGGGTGGAGCTCAGTGATGGTCAGGAGCTTGGTGGAAGAGCTGTCCCTCTAGTAATGGCTGCCAGTAGTGGATATTAGGATTATGGGTGGAGCTCAGTGATGGTCAGGACCTTGGTGGAAGAGCTGCCTGTCACGATCGGTGTAGCAGAGAGAGGGTCTGATTACCGGTGAACTGCAGTATCACCGAAAATGCAGAATATACCCGATTATCGATGATCTGCAGTATCACCGATAATCCGATATAACGCTAACCTCTGAACACCTGAGTAGTGTAAGTGCTTGGTGCAACAGTAATACCTTGAGGACTAAGCCTCAGAAACAAGTGCCGTACAGTATGAAGTACTGCAGCAATACAGGTTCCTTCCGAAGGCCTGGACTCTCCCGGGGGAGGAGTCAGGTGGAGCGTAGGAAGGACAGAACGTGAGTGACACCTAGGAGAGAGTGTCACTAACAGATCTGGGAACTGCCTCTAACAGTAAGGTCAGTTCTCGAAGTCAGGCAAGCCAGGTCGTAACACACGGACAGATACAGTACAGATTCAGAACGCAGAGGCGGAGACTAATAAACAAGCAGGGTTCGGCAACAGGGTATCAGAAATATCGGGGTACAGAATCAGGAGTCAGATGCAGAGTCTAAGAGCGAGCCGAGGTTCGGCAACAGGGTATCAGAAATATCGGGGTACAGAATCAGGAGTCAGATGCAGAGTCTAAGAGCGAGCCGAGGTTCGGCAACAGGGTATCAGAAATATCGGGGTACAGAATCAGGAGTCAGATGCAGAGTCTAAGAGCGAGCCGAGGTTCGGCAACAGGGTATCAGAAATATCGGGGTACAGAATAACAAGCTTGAGGAACCTGAGGAGCAGGTTCCCAATGAATACAGGATGGGCCCTGGGGCAGTAAATACAGAGCTGGCCCTGTGGAGCAGGTGCCCAGCAAATACAGAGCTGGCCCTGTGGAGCAGGTGCCCAGCACATACAGTGCTGGCCCTGAGGAGCAGGTGCCCAGCACATACAGTGCTGGCCCTCGGGAGCAGGTGCCCAGCAAATACAGAGCTGGCCCTGTGAGCAGGTACCCAACACATACAGAGCTGGCCCTATGGAGCAGGTGCCCAGCACATACAGAGCTGGCCCTATGGAGCAGGTGCCCAGCACATACAGAGCTGGCCCTATGGAGCAGGTGCCCAGCACATACAGAGCTGGCCCTATGGAGCAGGTGCCCAGCACATACAGGTATGAACTATCTCCTAGCGATAGAGATAGCTCTCAGGGTCAGGACCTTGGTGGAAGAGTTGTCCCTCTAGTAATGGCTGCCATTGGTGGATATTAGGACTGTAGGAGTATGGATGGAGCTCAGTGATGGTCAGGACCTTGGTGGAAGAGCTGTCCCTCTAGTAATGGCTGCCAGTGGTGGATATTAGGACTGTAGGAGTATGGATGGAGCTCAGTGATGGTCAGGACCTTGGTGGAAGAGCTGTCCCTCTAGTAATGGCTGCCTCTGGTGGATATTAGGACTGTAGGAGTATGGGTGGAGCTCCATGATGGTCAGGACCTTGGTGGAAGAGCTGTCCCTCTAGTAATGGCTGCTTCTGGTGTATATTAGGACTGTAGGAGTATGGATGGAGCTCAGTGATGGTCAGGACCTTGGTGGAAGAGCTGTCCCTCTAGTAATGGATGCTACTTTTGGATATTGTTACTGTAGTAGTATGGGTGGAGCTCAGTGATGGTCAGGACCTTGGTGGAAGAGCTGTCCCTCTAGTAATGGCTGCCTCTGGTGGATATTAGGACTGTAGGAGTATGGATGGAGCTCAGTGATGGTCAGGACCTTGGTGGAAGAGCTGTCCCTCTAGTAATGGCTGCCTCTGGTGGATATTAGGACTGTAGGAGTATGGGTGGAGCTCAGTGATGGTCAGGACCTTGGTGGAAGAGCTGTCCCTCTAGTAATGGCTGCCTCTGGTGGATATTAGGGCTGTAGGAGTATGGGTGGAGCTCAGTGATGGTAAAGACCTTGGTGGAAGAGCTATCGCTCTAGTAATGGCTGCTACTTGTGGATATTGTTACTGTAGGAGTATGGGTGGAGCTCAGTGATGGTCAGGACCTTGGTGGAAGAGCTGTCCCTCTAGTAATGGCTGCCACTGGTGGATATTAGGACTGTTGGAGTATGGGTGGAGCTGAGTGATGGTCAGGAGCTTGGTTGAAGAGCTGTCCCACTAGTAATGGCTGCCAGTAGTGGATATTAGGATTATGGGTGGAGCTCAGTGATGGTCAGGACCTTGGTGAAAGAGCTGCCCCTCTAGTAATGGCTGCCACTGGTGGTTATTAGGACTGTAGGAGTATGGGTGGAGCTCAGTGATGGTCAGGACCTTGGTGGAAGAGCTGTCGCTCTAGTAATGGCTGCTACTTGTGGATATTGTTACTGTAGGAGTATGGGTGGAGCTCAGTGATGGTCAGAACCTTGGAGGAAGAGCTGTCCCTCTAGTAATGGCTGCCTCTGGTGGTTATTAGGACTGTAGGAGTATGGGTGGAGCTCAGTGATGGTCAGGACCTTGGTGGAAGAGCTGTCCCTCTAGTAATGGCTGCCTCTGGTGGTTATTAGGACTGTAGGAGTATGGGTGGAGCTCAGTGATGGTCAGGACCTTGGTGGAAGAGCTGTCCCTCTAGTAATGGCTGCCACTGGTGGATATTAGGACTGTAGCAGTATGGGTGGAGCTCAGTGATGGTCAGGACCTTGGTGGAAGAGCTGTCCCTCTAGTATTGGCTGCTACTTGTGGATAGAGTTACTGTAGGAGTATGGGTGGAGATCAGTGATGGTCAGGAGCTTGGTGGAAGAGCTGTCCCTCTAGTAATGGCTGCCAGTAGTGAATATTAGGCTCATGGGTGGAGCTCAGTGATGGTCAGGACCTTGGTGGAAGAGCTGCCCCTCTAGTAATGGTTGCCACTGGTGTATATTAGGACTGTAGGAGTATGGATGGAGCTCAGTGATGGTCAGGACCTTGGTGGAAGAGCTGTCCCTCTAGTAATGGCTGCTACTTGTGTATATTGTTACTGTAGAAGTATGGGTGGAGATCAGTGATGGTCAGGAGCTTGGAAGAGCTGTCCCTCTAGTAATGGCTGCTAGTAGTGGATATTAGGATTATGGGTGGAGCTCAGTGATGGTCAGGACCTTGGTGGAAGAGCTGCCCCTCTAGTAATGGCTGCCACTGGTGGATATTAGGACTGTAGGAGTATGGGTGGAGCTCAGTGATGGTCACGACCTTGGTGGAAGAGTTGTCTCTCTGGTAATTGCTGCCACTGGTGGATATTAGGACTGTAGGAGTATGGGTGGAGCTCAGTGATGGTCAGGACCTTGGTGGAAGAGCTTATCCTCTAGTAATGACTGCTACTGGTGGATATTAGGACTGTAGGAGTATGGGTGGAGCTCAGTGATGGTCAGGACCTTGGTGGAAGAGCTGTCCCTCTAGTAATGGCTGCCACTGGTGGATATTAGGACTGTAGCAGTATGGGGGGAGCTCAGTGATGGTCAGGAGCTTGGTGGAAGAGCTGTCCCTCTAGTAATGGCTGCCTCTGGTGGATATTAGGACTGTAGGAGTATGGGTGGAGCTCCATGATGGTCAGGACCTTGGTGGAAGAGTTGTCCCTCTAGTAATGGCTTCCTCTGGTGTATATTAGGACTGTAGGAGTATGGATGGAGCTCAGTGATGGTCAGAACCTTGGTGGAAGAGCTGTCCCTCTAGTAATGGCTGCTACTTGTGGATATTGTTACTGTAGGAGTATGGGTGGAGCTCAGTGATGGTAAAGACCTTGGTGGAAGAGCTGTCCCTCTAGAAATGGCTGCCAGTGGTGGATATTAGGACTGTAGGAGTATGGGTGGAGCTCAGTGATTATCAGGACCTTGGTGGAAGAGCTGCCCCTGTAGTATTGGCTGCTACTTGTGGATATTGTTACTGTAGGAGTATGGGTGGAGCTCAGTGATGGTCAGGACCTTGGTGGAAGATCTGTCCCTCTAGTAATGGCTGCCACTGGTGGATATTAGGACTGTAGGAGTATGGGTGGAGCTCAGTGATGGTCAGGACCTTGGTGGAAGAGCTGTCCCTCTAGTAATGGCTGCCTCTGGTGGATATTAGGACTGTAGGAGTATTGGTGGAGCTCCATGATGGTCAGGAGCTTGGTGGAAGAGTTGTAGCTCTAGTAATGGCTGCCTCTGGTGTATATTAGGACTGTAGGAGTATGGATGGAGCTCAGTGATGGTCAGGACCTTGGTGGAAGAGCTGTCGCTCTAGTAATTGCTGCCACTGGTGGATATTGTTACTGTAGGAGTATGGATGGAGCTCAGTGATGGTCAGGACCTTGGTGGAAGAGCTGACCCTCTAGTAATGGCTGCCACTGGTGGATATTAGGACTGTAGGAGTATGGATGGAGCTAAGTGATGGTCAGGACCTTGGTGGAAGAGCTGTCCCTCTAGTAATGGCTGCCTCTGGTGGATATTAGGACTGTAGGAGTATGGGTGGAGCTCAGTGATGGTAAGGACCTTGGTGGAAGAGCTGTCGCTCTAGTAATGGCTGCTACTTGTGTATATTGTTACTGTAGGAGTATGGGTGGAGCTCAGTGATGGTAAGGACCTTGGTGGAAGAGCTGTCCCTCTAGTAATGGCTGCCACTGGTGGATATTAGGACTGTAACAGTATGGGTGGAGCTCAGTGATGGTCAGGACCTTGGTGGAAGAGCTGTCCCTCTAGTATTGGCTGCTGCTTGTGGATAGTTTTACTGTAGGAGTATGGGTGGAGCTCAGTGATGGTCAGGAGCTTGGTGGAAGAGCTGTCCCTCTAGTAATGGCTGCCAGTAGTGGATATTAGGATTATGGGTGGAGCTCAGTGATGGTCAGGACCTTGGTGGAAGAGCTGCCTGTCACGATCGGTGTAGCAGAGAGAGGGTCTGATTACCGGTGAACTGCAGTATCACCGAAAATGCAGAATATACCCGATTATCGATGATCTGCAGTATCACCGATAATCCGATATAACGCTAACCTCTGAACACCTGAGTAGTGTAAGTGCTTGGTGCAACAGTAATACCTTGAGGACTAAGCCTCAGAAACAAGTGCCGTACAGTATGAAGTACTGCAGCAATACAGGTTCCTTCCGAAGGCCTGGACTCTCCCGGGGGAGGAGTCAGGTGGAGCGTAGGAAGGACAGAACGTGAGTGACACCTAGGAGAGAGTGTCACTAACAGATCTGGGAACTGCCTCTAACAGTAAGGTCAGTTCTCGAAGTCAGGCAAGCCAGGTCGTAACACACGGACAGATACAGTACAGATTCAGAACGCAGAGGCGGAGACTAATAAACAAGCAGGGTTCGGCAACAGGGTATCAGAAATATCGGGGTACAGAATCAGGAGTCAGATGCAGAGTCTAAGAGCGAGCCGAGGTTCGGCAACAGGGTATCAGAAATATCGGGGTACAGAATCAGGAGTCAGATGCAGAGTCTAAGAGCGAGCCGAGGTTCGGCAACAGGGTATCAGAAATATCGGGGTACAGAATCAGGAGTCAGATGCAGAGTCTAAGAGCGAGCCGAGGTTCGGCAACAGGGTATCAGAAATATCGGGGTACAGAATAACAAGCTTGAGGAACCTGAGGAGCAGGTTCCCAATGAATACAGGATGGGCCCTGGGGCAGTAAATACAGAGCTGGCCCTGTGGAGCAGGTGCCCAGCAAATACAGAGCTGGCCCTGTGGAGCAGGTGCCCAGCACATACAGTGCTGGCCCTGAGGAGCAGGTGCCCAGCACATACAGCGCTGGCCCTCGGGAGCAGGTGCCCAGCAAATACAGAGCTGGCCCTGTGAGCAGGTACCCAACACATACAGAGCTGGCCCTATGGAGCAGGTGCCCAGCACATACAGAGCTGGCCCTATGGAGCAGGTGCCCAGCACATACAGAGCTGGCCCTATGGAGCAGGTGCCCAGCACATACAGAGCTGGCCCTATGGAGCAGGTGCCCAGCACATACAGGTATGAACTATCTCCTAGCGATAGAGATAGCTCTCAGGGTCAGGACCTTGGTGGAAGAGTTGTCCCTCTAGTAATGGCTGCCATTGGTGGATATTAGGACTGTAGGAGTATGGATGGAGCTCAGTGATGGTCAGGACCTTGGTGGAAGAGCTGTCCCTCTAGTAATGGCTGCCAGTGGTGGATATTAGGACTGTAGGAGTATGGATGGAGCTCAGTGATGGTCAGGACCTTGGTGGAAGAGCTGTCCCTCTAGTAATGGCTGCCTCTGATGGATATTAGGACTGTAGGAGTATGGGTGGAGCTCCATGATGGTCAGGACCTTGGTGGAAGAGCTGTCCCTCTAGTAATGGCTGCTTCTGGTGTATATTAGGACTGTAGGAGTATGGATGGAGCTCAGTGATGGTCAGGACCTTGGTGGAAGAGCTGTCCCTCTAGTAATGGATGCTACTTTTGGATATTGTTACTGTAGGAGTATGGGTGGAGCTCAGTGATGGTCAGGACCTTGGTGGAAGAGCTGTCCCTCTAGTAATGGCTGCCTCTGGTGGATATTAGGACTGTAGGAGTATGGATGGAGCTCAGTGATGGTCAGGACCTTGGTGGAAGAGCTGTCCCTCTAGTAATGGCTGCCTCTGGTGGATATTAGGACTGTAGGAGTATGGGTGGAGCTCAGTGATGGTCAGGACCTTGGTGGAAGAGCTGTCCCTCTAGTAATGGCTGCCTCTGGTGGATATTAGGGCTGTAGGAGTATGGGTGGAGCTCAGTGATGGTAAAGACCTTGGTGGAAGAGCTATCGCTCTAGTAATGGCTGCTACTTGTGGATATTGTTACTGTAGGAGTATGGGTGGAGCTCAGTGATGGTCAGGACCTTGGTGGAAGAGCTGTCCCTCTAGTAATGGCTGCCACTGGTGGATATTAGGACTGTTGGAGTATGGGTGGAGCTGAGTGATGGTCAGGAGCTTGGTTGAAGAGCTGTCCCACTAGTAATGGCTGCCAGTAGTGGATATTAGGATTATGGGTGGAGCTCAGTGATGGTCAGGACCTTGGTGAAAGAGCTGCCCCTCTAGTAATGGCTGCCACTGGTGGTTATTAGGACTGTAGGAGTATGGGTGGAGCTCAGTGATGGTCAGGACCTTGGTGGAAGAGCTGTCGCTCTAGTAATGGCTGCTACTTGTGGATATTGTTACTGTAGGAGTATGGGTGGAGCTCAGTGATGGTCAGAACCTTGGAAGAAGAGCTGTCCCTCTAGTAATGGCTGCCTCTGGTGGTTATTAGGACTGTAGGAGTATGGGTGGAGCTCAGTGATGGTCAGGACCTTGGTGGAAGAGCTGTCCCTCTAGTAATGGCTGCCTCTGGTGGTTATTAGGACTGTAGGAGTATGGGTGGAGCTCAGTGATGGTCAGGACCTTGGTGGAAGAGCTGTCCCTCTAGTAATGGCTGCCACTGGTGGATATTAGGACTGTAGCAGTATGGGTGGAGCTCAGTGATGGTCAGGACCTTGGTGGAAGAGCTGTCCCTCTAGTATTGGCTGCTACTTGTGGATAGAGTTACTGTAGGAGTATGGGTGGAGATCAGTGATGGTCAGGAGCTTGGTGGAAGAGCTGTCCCTCTAGTAATGGCTGCCAGTAGTGAATATTAGGCTCATGGGTGGAGCTCAGTGATGGTCAGGACCTTGGTGGAAGAGCTGCCCCTCTAGTAATGGTTGCCACTGGTGTATATTAGGACTGTAGGAGTATGGATGGAGCTCAGTGATGGTCAGGACCTTGGTGGAAGAGCTGTCCCTCTAGTAATGGCTGCTACTTGTGTATATTGTTACTGTAGAAGTATGGGTGGAGATCAGTGATGGTCAGCAGCTTGGAAGAGCTGTCCCTCTAGTAATGGCTGCTAGTAGTGGATATTAGGATTATGGGTGGAGCTCAGTGATGGTCAGGACCTTGGTGGAAGAGCTGCCCCTCTAGTAATGGCTGCCACTGGTGGATATTAGGACTGTAGGAGTATGGGTGGAGCTCAGTGATGGTCACGACCTTGGTGGAAGAGTTGTCTCTCTGGTAATTGCTGCCACTGGTGGATATTAGGACTGTAGGAGTATGGGTGGAGCTCAGTGATGGTCAGGACCTTGGTGGAAGAGCTTATCCTCTAGTAATGACTGCTACTGGTGGATATTAGGACTGTAGGAGTATGGGTGGAGCTCAGTGATGGTCAGGACCTTGGTGGAAGAGCTGTCCCTCTAGTAATGGCTGCCACTGGTGGATATTAGGACTGTAGCAGTATGGGGGGAGCTCAGTGATGGTCAGGAGCTTGGTTAAAGAGCTGTCCCTCTAGTAATGGCTGCCAGTAGTGGATATTAGGATTATGGGTGGAGCTCTGTGATGGTCAGGACCATGGTGGAAGAGCTGTCCCTCTAGTAATGGCAGTCTCTGGTGGATATTAGGACTGTAGGAGTATGGGTGGAGCTCAGTGATGGTCAGGACCTTGGTGGAAGAGTTGTCTCTCTGGTAATGGCTGCCACTGGTGGCTATTAGGACTGTAGGAGTATGGGTGGAGCTCAGTGATGGTCAGGAGCTTGGTGGAAGAGCTGTCCCTCTAGTATTGGCTGCCACTGGTGGATATTAGGACTGTAGGAGTATGGCTGGAGCTCAGTGATGGTCAGGACCTTGGTGGAAGAGCTGTCGCTCTAGTAATAACTGCCACTGGTGGATATTAGGACTGTAGGAGTATGGGTGGAGCTCAGTGATGATCAGGACGTTGGTGGAAGAGCTGTCGCTCTAGTAATGGCTGCCACTGGTGGATATTGTTACTGTAGGAGTATGGGTGGAGCTCAGTGATGGCTAGGACCTTGGTGGAAGAGCTGTCGCTCTAGTCATGGCTGCCACTGGTGGATATTGTTACTGTAGGAGTATGGGTGGAGCTCAGTGATGGTCAGGACCTTGGTGGAAGAGCTGTCGCTCTAGTAATGGCTGCCACTGGTGGATACTGTTACTCTAGGAGTATGGGTGGAGCTCAGTGATGGTCAGGACCTTGGTGGAAGAGCTGTCCCTCTAGTATTGGCTGCCACTGGTGGATATTAGGACTGTAGGAGTATGTGTGGAGCTCAGTGATGGTCAGTAGCTTGGTGGAATCGCTACCCCTCTAGTAATGGCTGCCACTGGTGGATATTAGGACTGTAGGAGTACGGGTGGAGCTCAGTGATGGTCAGGTCCTTGGTGGAAGAGCTGTCCCTCTAGTAATGGCTGCCACTGGTGGATATTAGGACTGTAGCAGTATGGGTGGAGCTCAGTGATGGCCAGGACCTTGGTGGAAGAGCTTATCCTCTAGTAATGACTGCTACTGGTGGATATTAGGACTGTAGGATTATGGGTGGAGCTCAGTGATGGTCAGGAGCTTGGTGAAAGAGCTTATCCTCTAGTAATGATTGCTACTGGTGGATATTAGGACTGTAGGAGTATGGGTGGAGCTCTGTGATGGTCAGGACCTTGGTGGAAGAGCTGTCCCTCTAGTAATGGCTGCCACTGGTGGATATTAGGACTGTAGCAGTATGGGGGGAGCTCAGTGATGGTCAGGACCTTGGTGGAAGAGCTGTCCCTCTAGTAATGGCTGCCTCTGGTGGATATTAGGACTGTAGGAGTATGGGTGGAGCTCAGTGATGGTCAGGACCTTGGTGGAAGAGCTTATCCTCTAGTTATGACTGCTACTGGTGGATATTAGGACTGTAGGATTATGGGTGGAGCTCAGTGATGGTCAGGAGCTTGGTGAAAGAGCTTATCCTCTAGTAATGATTGCTACTGGTGGATATTAGGACTGTAGGAGTATGGGTGGAGCTCTGTGATGGTCAGGACCTTGGTGGAAGAGCTTATCCTCTAGTAATGGCTGCCACTGGTGGATATTAGGACTGTAGGAGTATGGGTGGAGCTCTGTGATGGTCAGGACCTTGGTGGAAGAGCTTATCCTCTAGTAATGGCTGCCACTGGTGGATATTAGGACTGTAGGAGTATGGGTGGAGCTCAGTGATGGTCAGGACCTTGGTGGAAGAGTTGTCTCTCTGGTAATTGCTGCCACTGGTGGATATTAGGACTGTAGCAGTATGGGTGGAGCTCAGTGATGGCCAGGACCTTGGTGGAAGAGCTTATCCTCTAGTAATGACTGCTACTGGTGGATATTAGGACTGTAGGAGTATGGGTGGAGCTCAGTGATGGTCAGGACCTTGGTGGAAGAGCTGCCCCTCTAGTAATGGCTGCCACTGGTGGATATTAGGACTGTTACAGTATGCGTGGAGCTCAGTGATGGTCAGGCGGAGCAGTGCTTTTCAGCGCTGCTAGCTTTGGGCGCAGCCAGCGCCGCCATAGACTGTAATGGGAATCAGTCTATAGCGGCGCTCAGTGAGTAACGTCGGCGCTGTCAGAAGACGGAGCCGAAGTTGTTTAAAAAACACAATAATTCGGCCTCCAGCAATCGCTGGAAGCCGAATTATTTCATTCCCCCACTATCCATGTCGGCCTGGAGGGGGAATAGTAATTAAAACGCCCCGGACTTGTGCAGAAGCAGGACCAGCCATTTAACAGCTGGATCCTGCGCCCAAGTCTACCAGCGCCGTATTCAAATGTACGCATGGTCAGGACCTTGGTGGAAGAGCTGTCCCTCTAGTATTGGCTGCTACTTGTGCATATTGTTACTGTAGGAGTATGGATGGAGCTCAGTGATGGTCAGGACCTTGGTGGAATCGCTACCCCTCTAGTGATGGCTGCCAGTGGTGGATATTTAGTAGCACTATGGATTATGGGCAGTGACTAGGTGGTAAGCGGGTGGGCGGGTGGTACAGCACAAATGCCTCACTCCTTCCACCTTTTTGTCACAGAGCACCTCAGAGGAAAAATGACAACTTTGTTCGCATCAATCTGAAGAAGAAGTCCCATGTGAAGAGCTTTGTGCTGAACGGCAGCCGGCTGAGGAAGCAGGTATCCGCCACCTTTCTGTAGAGTTATTACCGTGCAGGGCCCCTCCTTACGCTATATTACATATTGTGTGTGTGTATATATATATTGTATTCATTTATATTGTATATTTATTTGTCTTGTTTGTCAGATGTGGAAGCAGAAGTGGCAGAAAAAGGGGGAACATTTCGGCGGAGGAGGAAAATATTCCAATCGTAGCGGAGATACCTGTTTCCATTGTGGACAAATGGGTCACTGGGCATCTCAGTGTCCTGGGAAAGGTACAGTTACTAAACTGCATGTAGGATGACAGGAACCTAACCCTAACTCTACAGCATACACAACCCTAACCCTACACTACAGCCAATCACTAATGGGCCTGTGCAGAGTACACTGCTACACTACAGCCAATCACTAACGGGCCTGTGCAGAGTACACTGCTACACTACAGCCAATCACTAACAGGCCTGTGCAGAGTACACTGCTGCACAACAGCCAATCACTAACAGGCCTGTGCAGAGTACACTGCTGCACAACAGCCAATCACTAACAGGCCTGTGCAGAGTACACTGCTACACTACAGCCAATCACTAACAGGCCTGTGCAGAGTACACTGCTACACTACAGCCAATCACTAACAGGCCTGTGCAGAGTACACTGCTACACTACAGCCAATCACTAACAGGCCTGTGCAGAGTACACTGCTGCACAACAGCCAATCACTAACAGGCCTGTGCAGAGTACACTGCTAAACTACAGCCAATCACTAACAGGCCTGTGCAGAGTACACTGCTACACAACAGCCAATCACTAACAGGCCTGTGCAGAGTACACTGCTACACAACAGCCAATCACTAACAGGCCTGTGCAGAGTACACTGCTACACTACAGCCAATCACTAACAGGCCTGTGCAGAGTACACTGCTACACTACAGCCAATCACTAACGGGCCTGTGCAGAGTACACTGCTACACAACAGCCAATCACTAACAGGCCTGTGCAGAGTACACTGCTACACAACAGCCAATCACTAACAGGCCTGTGCAGAGTACATTGCTACACTACAGCCAATCACTAACAGGCCTATGCAGAGTACACTGCTACACAACAGCCAATCACTAACAGGCCTGTGCAGAGTACACTGCTACACTACAGCCAATCACTAACAGGCCTGTGCAGAGTACACTGCTGCACAACAGCCAATCACTAACAGGCCTGTGCAGAGTACACTGCTACACTACAGCCAATCACTAACGGGCCTGTGCAGAGTACACTGCTACATAACAGCCAATCACTAACAGGCCTGTGCAGAGTACACTGCTACACTACAGCCAATCACTAACAGACCTGTGCAGAGTACACTGCTACACTACAGCCAATCACTAACGGGCCTGTGCAGAGTACACTGCTACACTACAGCCAATCACTAACAGGCCTGTGCAGAGTACACTGCTACACTACAGCCAATCACTAACAGGCCTGTGCAGAGTACACTGCTACACTACAGCCAATCACTAACAGGCCTGTGCAGAGTACACTGCTACATAACAGCCAATCACTAACAGGCCTGTGCTGAGTACACTGCTACACTACAGCCAATCACTAACGGGCCTGTGCAGAGTACACTGCTACACTACAGCCAATCACTAACGGGCCTGTGCAGAGTACACTGCTACACTACAGCCAATCACTAACAGGCCTGTGCTGAGTACACTGCTACACTAGAGCCAATCACTAACAGGCCTGTGCAGAGTACACTGCTACACAACAGCCAATCACTAACAGGCCTGTGCAGAGTACACTGCTACACTACAGCCAATCACTAACGGGCCTGTGCAGAGTACACTGCTACACTACAGCCAATCACTAACGGGCCTGTGCAGAGTACACTGCTACACTACAGCCAATCACTAACAGGCCTGTGCAGAGTACACTGCTACACTACAGCCAATCACTAACGGGCCTGTGCAGAGTACACTGCTACACTACAGCCAATCACTAACAGGCCTGTGCAGAGTACACTGCTACACTACAGCCAATCACTAACAGGCCTGTGCAGAGTACACTGCTACACTACAGCCAATCACTAACAGGCCTGTGCAGAGTACACTGCTACACTACAGCCAATCACTAACAGGCCTGTGCAGAGTACACTGCTACATAACAGCCAATCACTAACAGGCCTGTGCAGAGTACACTGCTACATAACAGCCAATCACTAACAGGCCTGTGCAGAGTACACTGCTACACTACAGCCAATCACTAACAGGCCTGTGCAGAGTACACTGCTACACTACAGCCAATCACTAACAGGCCTGTGCAGAGTACACTGCTACACAACAGCCAATCACTAACAGGCCTGTGCAGAGTACACTGCTACACTACAGCCAATCACTAACAGGCCTGTGCAGAGTACACTGCTACACTACAGCCAATCACTAACAGGCCTGTGCAGAGTACACTGCTACACTACAGCCAATCACTAACAGGCCTGTGCAGAGTACACTGCTACATAACAGCCAATCACTAACAGGCCTGTGCAGAGTACACTGCTACATAACAGCCAATCACTAACAGGCCTGTGCAGAGTACACTGCTACACTACAGCCAATCACTAACAGGCCTGTGCAGAGTACACTGCTACACAACAGCCAATCACTAACAGGCCTGTGCAGAGTACACTGCTACACTACAGCCAATCACTAACAGGCCTGTGCAGAGTACACTGCTACACAACAGCCAATCACTAACAGGCCTGTGCAGAGTACACTGCTACACTACAGCCAATCACTAATAGGCCTGTGCAGAGTACACTGCTACACTACAGCCAATCACTAACGGGCCTGTGCAGAGTACACTGCTACACTACAGCCAATCACTAACAGGCCTGTGCAGAGTACACTGCTACACAACAGCCAATCACTAACAGGCCTGTGCAGAGTACACTGCTACACTACAGCCAATCACTAATGGGCCTGTGCAGAGTACACTGCTACACTACAGCCAATCACTAACAGGCCTGTGCAGAGTACACTGCTACACTACAGCCAATCACTAACGGGCCTGTGCAGAGTACACTGCTACACTACAGCCAATCACTAACGGGCCTGTGCAGAGTACACTGCTACACTACAGCCAATCACTAACGGGCCTGTGCAGAGTACACTGCTACACTACAGCCAATCACTAACAGGCCTGTGCTGAGTACACTGCTACACTACAGCCAATCACTAACAGGCCTGTGCAGAGTACACTGCTACATAACAGCCAATCACTAACAGGCCTGTGCAGAGTACACTGCTACACTACAGCCAATCACTAACAGGCCTGTGCAGAGTACACTGCTACACAACAGCCAATCACTAACAGGCCTGTGCAGAGTACACTGCTACACAACAGCCAATCACTAACAGGCCTGCGCAGAGTACACTGCTACATAACAGCCAATCACTAACGGTCCTGTGCAGAGTACACTGCTACACTACAGCCAATCACTAACAGGCCTGTGCAGAGTACACTGCTACACTACAGCCAATCACTAACAGGCCTGTGCAGAGTACACTGCTACACTACAGCCAATCGCTAACAGGCCTGTGCAGAGTACACTGCTACACTACAGCCAATCACTAACAGGCCTGTGCAGAGTACACTGCTACATAACAGCCAATCACTAACAGGCCTGTGCAGAGTACACTGCTACATAACAGCCAATCACTAACAGGCCTGTGCAGAGTACACTGCTACACAACAGCCAATCACTAACAGGCCTGTGCAGAGTACACTGCTACATAACAGCCAATCACTAACAGGCCTGTGCAGAGTACACTGCTACACTACAGCCAATCACTAACAGGCCTGTGCAGAGTACACTGCTACACAACAGCCAATCACTAACAGGCCTGTGCAGAGTACACTGCTACACTACAGCCAATCACTAACAGGCCTGTGCAGAGTACACTGCTACACAACAGCCAATCACTAACAGGCCTGTGCAGAGTACACTGCTACACTACAGCCAATCACTAACAGGCCTGTGCAGAGTACACTGCTACACTACAGCCAATCACTAACAGGCCTGTGCAGAGTACACTGCTACACAACAGCCAATCACTAACAGGCCTGTGCAGAGTACACTGCTACACAACAGCCAATCACTAACAGGCCTGTGCAGAGTACACTGCTACACAACAGCCAATCACTAACAGGCCTGTGCAGAGTACACTGCTACACTACAGCCAATCACTAACAGGCCTGTGCAGAGTACACTGCTACACTACAGCCAATCACTAACAGGCCTGTGCAGAGTACACTGCTACACAACAGCCAATCACTAACAGGCCTGTGCAGAGTACACTGCTACACAACAGCCAATCACTAACAGGCCTGTGCAGAGTACACTGCTACACTACAGCCAATCACTAACAGGCCTGTGCAGAGTACACTGCTACACAACAGCCAATCACTAACAGGCCTGTGCAGAGTACACTGCTACACAACAGCCAATCACTAACAGGCCTGTGCAGAGTACACTGCTACACTACAGCCAATCACTAATGGGCCTGTGCAGAGTACACTGCTACACTAAAGTTAATCACTAATTTTTTGTTTTTTATTTACCCTGAACTTGAATACGCTCTTACTAGGTCTGGTGGGAAGGAGTGCAAGTTCTTGGATAAATGTAGTGCTGGGAACACACGATACATTTTTCCTGTTCGATTTTCTGCTAGATCATTTTCTTCCGCTCAATTCTCTTATCTTCCGCTTGTTCTTCATATCTTTTTCCATTCACTTCTATGAGGAATCGAGCGGTAAAACGATGGAGAGGAATGTCGGACATGATGGAATTTATCAATCAAACATATCTATGTAACGGTAAAACGTATTGTGTGTTCCCAGCATTAGAGGCCTCAGAGGACGACCCTTCTCCAGCTGTCATATGGGACAATCTGGAGATCAGTCTCTCCTGGGGAAGCATTAATTAAAGCAATGTTTAAAAGCTCCCTTTGCCCCCTCTGCTTGCTGGATCGGTCAAAACCAGCCTTATCAGCCTGCCGACAGACTCTACCCACACGGGCAAACTGTCATCAAAACGGTCGCCCCGACCCGTAGTTTGAAGAAATCAGGCGTGTGTCTATGTAGCTTAATAGGTGTGGGCAATTAAAAAATCACACCTGAAAGCAGATAAAAAAGAGATACGTTTACTTAGTTTTTGCATTGTGCATCTCTGTGTTCCACACTAAGCATGGACAACAGAAAGAGGAGACGAGAACTCTCTGAGGACTTGAGAACCAAAATTGTGGAAAACATCAACAATCTCAAGGTTACAAGTCCGTCTCCAGAGATCTAAATTTGCCTTTGTCCACAGTCCACAACATTATCAAGAAGTTTGCAACCCATGGCACTGTAGCTATTCTCCCTGGGCGTGGATGGAAGAGAAAAATTGATGAAAGGTTGCAACGCAGGATAGTCCGGATGGTGGATGAGCAGCCCCAAACAAGTTCCAAAGAAATTCAAGCTGTCCTGCAGGCTCGGGGAGCATCAGTGTCAGCGCAAACTATCCTCAACATTTATATGAAATGAAACGCTATGGCAGGAGACCCAGGAGGACCCCACTACTGACTCAGACCTAAAAAGCAAGACTACAGTTCGCCAAAATGTACCTGAGTAAGCCAAAATCCTTCTGGGAAAACGTCTTGTGGACAGATGAGACCAAGATAGAGTTTTTTGGTAAAGCACATAATTCTACAAAAAGAAGAACACAGTACCAACAGTGAAATATAGTGGAGGTTCAGTGATGTTTTGGGGTTGTTTTGCTGCCTCTGGCACTGGGTTAATGTGTGGAAGGCATCATGAAATCTGAGGATTACCAAAGGATTTTTGGTCGCACCGTAGAGCCCAGTGTCAGAAAGCTGGGTTTTTGTTCAAGGTCTTGTGCCTTCCAGCAGGACAGTGACCCCAAACATATGTCAGAAAGCACGTAGAAATGGATGGCAACAACGCGCTGCAGACTTCTGACGTGGCCAGCAATGAGTCCAGATCTAAATCCCATTGAACACCTAGCCGCCAGCTAGTTCTGCTTCTACCAGCCCCATGCAGCCATCCTGTGCCCTCGTAGTCACTCACTGCTGCTCCAGTCCCCCACCACCAGCTAGTTCTGCTTCTACCAGCCCCATGCAGCCATCCTGTGCCCTCGTAGTCACTGCTGCTCCAGTCCCCCTCCACCAGCTAGTTCTGCTTCGTTAGCGTTGCAGCGCGAACTTTTTTTTAGACTGGAGCAGCAGTGAGTGGCTACAAGGGCACAGGATGGCTGCATGGGGCTGGTAGAAGCAGAACTAGCTGGCGACGGGGGACTGGAGCAGTAGTGAGTGACTACGAGGGCACAGGATGGCTGCATGGGGCTGGTAGAAGCAGAACTAGCTGGCGGCGGGGGACTGGAGCAGCAGTTAGTGACTACGAGGGCACAGGATGGCTGCATGGGGCTGGTAGAAGCAGAACTAGCTGGCGGCGGGGGACCGGAGCAGCAGTGAGTGACTACAAGGGCACAGGATGGCTGCATGGGGCTGGTAGAAGCAGATCTAGCTGGTGGCGTGGGACTGGAGCAGCAGTGAGTGACTGTGAGGGCACAGGATGGCTGCATGGGGCTGGTAGAAGCAGAACTAGCTGGTGGCGGGGGACCGGAGTAGCAGTGAGTGACTATGAGGGCACAGGATGGCTGCATGGGGCTGGTAGAAGCAGAACTAGCTGGCGGCGGGGGACTGGAGCAGCAGTTAGTGACTACGAGGGCACAGGATGGCTGCATGGGGCTGGTAGAAGCAGAACTAGCTGGCGGTGGGGGACCGGAGCAGCAGTGAGTGACTACAAGGGCACAGGATGGCTGCATGGGGCTGGTAGAAGCAGATCTAGCTGGTGGCGTGGGACTGGAGCAGCAGTGAGTGACTGCGAGGGCACAGGATGGCTGCATGGGGCTGGTAGAAGCAGAACTAGCTGGTGGCGGGGGACCGGAGCAGCAGTGAGTGACTATGAGGGCACGGGATGGCTGCATGGGGCTGGTAGAAGCAGAACTAGCTGGCGGCGGGGGACTGGAGCAGCAGTGAGTGACTACGAGGGCACAGGATGACTGCAAGGGGCTGGTAGAAGCAGAACTAGCTGGTGGCAGGGGGGACTGGAGCAGCAGTGAGTGACTACAAAGGCACAGGATGGCTGCATGGGACTGGTAGAAGCAGAACTAGCTGGCGGCGGGGGACTGGAGCAGCAGTGAGTGACTACGAGGGCACAGGATGGCTGCATGGGGCTGGTAGAAGCAGAACTAGCTGGCGGAGGGGGGCCGGAGTAGCAGTGAGTGACTACGAGGGCACAGGATGGCTGCAGGGGGCTGGTAGAAGCAGAACTAGCTGGCGGCGGGGGGACTGGAGCAGCAGTGAGTGACTACGGGGGCACAGGATGGCTGCATGGGGCTGGTAGAAGCAGAACTAGCTGGTGGCGGGGGACTGGAGCAGCAGTGAGTGACTACGAGGGCACAGGATGGCTGCATGGGGCTGGTAGAAGCAGAACTAGCTGGCGGCGGGGGACTGGAGCAGCAGTGAGTGACTACGAGGGCACAAGATGGCTGCATGGGGCTGGCAGAAGCAGAACTAGCTGGTGGAGGGGGACTGGAGCAGCAGTGAGTGACTACGAGGGCACAGGATGGCTGCATGGGGCTGGTAGAAGCAGAACTAGCTGGCGGTGGGGGACCAGAGCAGCAGTGAGTGACTACAAGGGCACAGGATGGCTGCATGGGGCTGGTAGAAGCAGATCTAGCTGGTGGCGTGGGACTGGAGCAGCAGTGAGTGACTGCGAGGGCACAGGATGGCTGCATGGGGCTGGTAGAAGCAGAACTAGCTGGTGGCAGGGGACTGGAGCAGCAGTGACTACGAGGGCACAGGATGGCTGCATGCGGCTGGTAGAAGCAGAACTAGCTGGTGGCGGGGGACTGGAGCAGCAGTGAGTGACTACGAGGGCACAGGATGGCTGCATGGGGCTGGTAGAAGCAGAACTAGCTGGAGGCGGGGGACTGGAGCAGCAGTGAGTGACTATGAGGGCACAGGATGGCTGCATGGGGCTGGTAGAAGCAGAACTAGCTGGTGGCGGGGGACCGGAGCAGCAGTGAGTGACTATGAGGGCACGGGATGGCTGCATGGGGCTGGCAGAAGCAGAACTAGCTGGTGGCGTGGGACTGGAGCAGCAGTGAGTGACTACGAGGGCACAGGATGGCTGCAGGGGGCTGGTAGAAGCAGAACTAGCTGGCGGCGGGGGACTGGAGCAGCAGTGAGTGACTGCGAGGGCACAGGATGGCTGCATGGTAGAAGCCCCAGGTGAGTGAAACTCCTCTTTTTTTTTTTTTTTGCCTGACAATTCCTTTAAGGGCGCCAATAATTCTGTCCAGCCCATTTTTGGAGTTTTGTGTGACATTCTGTTCAATTTGCTTTTTTTCTTTTTTGTTTTTTTGTTTTGTTCCAATACACACAAAGGGAATAAACACGTGTATAGCCAAACGTGTAACTGCAATACTTTTCTGTGAGAAATGTTTGATTTTCTTGAAAAGTTTCTGGGATGCCAACAATTTTGGCCATGACTGTATAGGTTTCCCTCTGTGTGTTGCTGGATGTTCTGACTGTACAGTGTCTTGAACTTCTCATGTATCTGTTCCCCACTATTTGTTTTGCACCATGTACAGTGCTACAGAAGATGTTGGTGCTATATTTATTTATTGTATTTATAAAGTGCCGACATAGTACGCAGCAGTTTAGGTTGGACAATATTTAGGGGTGACATACAGCAATATGACAATACAGGAATACAAGAAAAACCAGATCACACAGCACATTATGAGTACAAGGTAATGCTTAGTCAGTCACTGCATGGGAGCATGGAGATTAGGCAAGTCGAGTTCACTCAGATCCATAAGATGGGTGTACGGTGATGGAGGTGCGCGAATAGGTAGTAGACATAGGAAGGAGGACCCTGCCCGAAGGCTTACAATCTAGAGTGAGGGGTAGAGACAAGAAGGGTAGGGGACCAGAGTTCAGTTGCAGGTTTAGAGCACCAGTGAGGGGTGGTGGGACAGAGTGAAAAGTTGAGTTTTGAGGGCCTTCTTGAAGATATTGAAGGCGGAGGGAACCCTAATGGAGGGAGGTAGGGAGTTCCACAGTGTTGGAGCAGCTCTTGAGAAGTCCTGGAGGCGTGCATGGGACTGGGTGATGCGGGGGGCGGTCAGGCAAAGTTCATTGGAGGAGCGGAGTGAGCGGCTAGTTGTGTACCTCTGAGTAAGATCGGAAATGTAGGTTGGACAGGTTTTGTGGACAGATTTGTAGGCCAGGCACAGTTTCTTGAATATGATTCTGGACTGTTGAGGCCTGCGCGGGTCCAGTTTTTCAGACCCGCATCCGCTACCCGCGCCCTACCCGAAACCCGCTTTCTGGTGAATTTAACCACTTGCCGACCGCCCACTACCTATGGGCGGCGGCAAAGTGGCACCCCCAGGACCGCGTAACATCGATCGGCGGCGGCTCCTGGGGGACTGAATGGCCGGGGATCGCGCGCAGGGATGCGCGTGCATCCACCGGCATTAGGCTCCTCCCACCCGTGACGTCAACCCGCCGGCCAATTAGCAGCGCCGGTGGGTTGTTAACCCCCGATCTGCCGCACACAAAGTGTATAATACACTTTGTTAAGCTAACAAAGTGTATTATACATGCTGCCTCCTGCCCTGGTGGTCCCAGGGATCGAGGGACCACCAGGGCAGGAGGCAGCCCTTCTAGTAAACACAAATTCACACTGATCTGGCCCCCCTGCCCCCTGATCGCCCACAGCACCCCTCAGACCCCCCCATCACCCCCTCAGACCACTGTTTGCACCTAATCACCCATCAATCACCCCGTCACTATCTGTCAATGCTAAAATTTAGATTAGGTCCTAAACTGCCTCCTGGATCACCCCCCCCCCCACACACCCTCAGATCCATCACAGAACCCCTCCTCCTGTGTACTGTATACATCTATTCTCCCCTGTAATCACCCACTGATCACCTGTCAATCACCCATCAATCACCCCCTGTCACCACCTGTCACTGCCACCCATCAGATCAGACCCTAACCTGCCCCTTGCGGGCACCTGATCACCCGCCCACACCCTCAGATCGCCCGCAGACCTGCTCTCAGATCACCTCTGAAGTGCATTGTTTACATGTGTTCTCCCCTCTAATCACCTACTGATCACCTATCAATCACCCTGTCACCACCTGTCACTGCTACCCATCAGATCAGACCCTAATCTGCCCCTTGCGGGCACCCAGTCACCCGCCCACACCCTAAGAGCGCCCTCAGACCCCCTCTGATCAACTCGCCAGTGCATTGCTTTCATATATTCCCCCTGTAATCACCTACTGATCACCTATCAATCACCTCGTCACCCCGTGTCACCACCTGTCACTGCTACCCATCAGATCAGACCCTAATCTGCCCTTTGCGCGCACCCAATCACCCGCCCACACCCTCAGATCACAGTGATTATAGCATCTTTTATAGTGGTATAATCATTATCTTTTCCCAGAACGTCATTTCGGACAGCACCCCTGGATGAGACTTGTCTCCCTCCCCACTGTGGACAGGAAACTGTTAAAAGAAGAATTTGCATAAGCAATAGGCAGCCACATATAAGATACTACACCTGCCACAGTACCTCAGTTTAGTTTCCTGTCCCGGACGGGATGCATGGGAGAGGTCTCCAGGAGTGCCATCCATGTCAGGCGGCAGGGGCAGCGTTTTCCAGGGCTCCAAGCAGCACTGTTCAGTGAACAGTCGGAGCCCTGCAGCGTGGAGGAGGCTTCTCCATTGGAGGCAGCAACTTTATGCGCGCAGGTGCGTGCATTGGAGAGAGTTCACTTCCGGTTGAACCGGAGGTAGTCACGCGCTGGCGTCCCGCGTGATCTGAAGTCTGAGCCGGGCGGCAGGGGCCGCGGCGGTGATTAGGAATCGGCATACAGCTGATTCCTTAAGGTAAGAAGCTGATTAAGCATATGCTTAGCCGGCAGGGGCCGCATGCATAATTGGATCAGCTGCATCAAATCAGCAGCACAGGTATAAGTTTGTAGAGTCCATGATGCACTCTGGTTTGTGGCTGAGATCATGGAGGACGCCTCTGGGTCAGCTCCTGCACAATCTGCTGAATCTGCCCAGGATCCCTCTCTGGCAAGTAGATGTGATTATGTTTCTTCTGCTTGGCTGGATGTATGTTATGTATAGAGGGATTTGTCTAATGGCTGGCTATCGTTTATTATGTTTTATACCCCAAAAGACATAAGACTGAGAAGGTTGAAAAGTCTGAAAAATCTTCTACTCAGTCCAGTCAGCATGGATGAGGTAACTCTGCGAAAGCATCAAGCGCTTTGTAGCGCAGCAAAGGCATCAGATGTCTGGCCCACTGGTCTTGGGAGAGACTATACTGACGGCATGCTTTTTCAAAAGACCGCAAAAACAAGTCAATGTCAGTGTCTTTTTCAATAGTAGCAAATTTAAATTTTGCACTTACAGGTGATGCGGCTCTTTCAGCAGGGAAGCTGGGCGATGAACTGTTCATGTCCAGTTCATGCTGTCGTTGGCGCTCCCGTTCTGTAGCTTGGCGCTCCTCATGTGCTTGGCATTCTGCAGATTGGCACTCCTCACGCGCTTCTGTAGCCTGGAGCTCCTCACTAGAGGTGGGCGAACAGTTCGGCTGTGTTAGCCGAACTGTTCGGGCTGCCCAACCTGTTATGTTGCTGTGGCTTTTACTACTTCCGGGTCGCAATGACCCGGAGTAGTACGTCTGCGCTGGCCTGGCGGAGCGCGTCCTAGATCGCGCTCACGTTGCCGGGCACTCTCTGCGCATGTGTGTGACGTCACTGATGACGTCACACACATGCGCAGAGAGTGCCCGGCAACGTGAGCGCGATCTAGGACGTGCTCCGCCGGGCCAGCGCAGACGTACTACTCCGGGTCATTGCGACCCGGAAGTAGTAAAAGCCACAGCAACATAACAGGTTGGGCAGCCCGAACAGTTCGGCTAACACAGCCGAACTGTTCGCCCACCTCTACTCCTCACGCATGTACTGCAGGTATTTATCCAGGTCAGTGTCCATCAGCTTTTGTAATGCCAGCTGCATTAGCGGATCAGCACAAATGGACAGTCCAGTACTGGACGGTTCCAGGCGAGTACTCGGAGAAGCTCTGAGATCGGGGTCCATACTGACAGCCTCCTGCGTAACTGTCGCAGCATTGCCGGCAGGATGCTCAACCTCTGTACACTAAGGATCTTCAGTCTCTGGTTCTCCTCGACTTGAGTTAGATGGGCCAGTGTCCACCTCAGCGGACACATCCCGCTCCTGCAGTTGCTGGGTATCCCACTGAAATAAGTCTGTTACCATGTCCTGTTTTGACTTGCAGCGGATGTCACTGCCCCGCGTTTGACAAAGATTTGCCAGATCTGCTAGGCACATGCTCTTGTAGTTCCTGGACATTTCCATGCCAAATAAAATAAAACTTTTGGGAAGGGTACTGGCTACACAGTCTCTCTGTATATATAAAAAATATATTGCATTCAGCTACAACCATCGAATTAGTTTGTTTCTCGACAGGGCTAATTTGATAGCGCTATCTTAGATACTTTCAGCACAACACAGATCCCAGACACTGTCAACCACTGTCACAGGGCCCCTAGTGGCCGGACCGCACAATGCCTTCCAATTGGTTTCAGCACACAGACCATGCAATCTGTGGTCGCAATCGGTGTGCAGAAACCGCTGAATACAAATTACCCACTAATTCAGGGTATAACTGCCGCCACCTCTCTTACCCCAGTGTTCTCCCCAGAAATTTTTTCCAGCCGGGTGGCATGAAAAAGTAGCTGGGTGGGGCGAGATCAGAGAATACAGGGCTGGTGCTTTTTTGCACAACTCTGATTACAGCAGAGGAGGAAGTGAGCCGATGACAGCCGGGTGCTCACCAAAACTAGCCGGGTGGAGCACCCGGCTAAAAGAGCCTGGGGAGAACACTGTACCATGGGACAGAGGAACCCCACTGACTGACTGACTCTAGACCTGCAAATAGAAAACGGTTAAAAACACTCTATTTTCTCTAGCTATCAACAATAGTAACGACTCTTCACAAGTCAGGGGTCAGTTTGTGCGGCTGAATAGCAGGGTTGCTGAACAAATAAATGACGTTAGCGTTGTTTATTAAAAATGCAATATAAATAATATATACAGAAAATCGTTAAAATCAACAATTATAGAGACAAATAATAGCACAGTATGAAATAAAAATGGAAGAAAATATGGATACTTAAGTTCATGTGGAAATATGTCCTTTCTGGGAAAAGAAATGCTAAGTCCTTGGTTTCAGAGTGGGAGACTCAGTGTCAAAGTCCAAACAAGCTGGATGCCAGCATGTCCTCAAGCTGGCAAGGATGTAAACAGGATGATGTTTCAAAGTGGAGGACTGAGGTCCGCCTGCTAGCAATGTGCTTTTGATGAAGCTAGTTTGGGGGTGTGGCAACGCCTACCCCCTCTGAATTACAAACCAATCACAGTTCAAGGCCTTGAAGAGAGATTTAGATTTAAACTTATAAAACACTAACTCAAAACCGATAAATGGCACATTTGCGTTGATAACCGATTAATAACAAATTGCTCTTGTTTTGAGCCCTAGCACACACAGTTATTTGGTTGAGGTGTTGCAGACACTCCCTAGAAACAAGATAACCGATTAATATTCATCAGATTATGACAATTCCTATGACATCAGACTTGATTAGGGTAGAGGGTCCAGTTCCTGAGAAGTTTAATAACTTGGTTGTAGAGCACCCCATGCCCCGCAAGGCTGGTATCAAAAGATCTGGCAAGACACTACAAACCCAACGATACAACTCTCATAATTATCCTAGATACTCGATTCCGTAAAGGTGCAAAAAATCATGTACAGCATTCACTTACTCTCTGCTTCTGATGGAGTCAGCCAGTCTGGTTTCATGCTGTGAGAGAAGCTCCCTTTGCTTGGGCTCACCAAATGGTGGAGCAATTGACACCTATCTGAGGTTCTGCCTGTGAAAGGAAATCCTTTGTTCCTTGCTAATTAAACAAAACCTTGGGACAGTCACAGACAACAGGCTTCATTGAAAAGAACTCTTCTAACTCCTATGAAGACAATAGAGACCCCCAGGCTTGACTGCCTGGTATCCATAGACATACAATCCAGATCTGGCAACGCAACAACAATCGGTGCAGGAAACCGATTGCGTTTTCTGGCCTCACGGCTCGTCCGTCACAGTGGCTACTTTGCAGAACCTAGAATATGACATATTTTCAGCTGTGTCACACTTTTTGGTACTTCCACATGTGGTAATTCATAGTTTGGATGCCTTCAGTGTGAATCTACAATGTTCATAGTCATGAAAATAAAGAAAACTCTTTGAATGAGAAGGTCTGTCCAAACGTTTGGTCTGTACTGTATATATAATGTACAGTATATATGTATTCATACTAATAACCGGTTGAGTGGAGAGACTGTAAATGCTTGGCTAACTTACGTAGTTTCATCTTTCATCCCTTTTAGTTCCCACAGTGATGAAACCTCAGCCAGACCCCGTACAGGAAGAGGAGGAGCTTGTGTTACCAACATTGGAGGATGTGGCCAGGATGACCAATACTCCTATACACACTGTAATGGGTGAGAGGTCCAGTGCTGAAATGCCTGCCGAAAGGTTTCCAGAGAAAGATGCTTGGGAGGCTACAGGGAGGAGGGCCGTCAGGGAAGGCTACAGTGAGGAGGGACATTGGGGGTGGTTACAGGGAGGAGGAGGACCATCAGGGGGCTACAGTGTGGAGGGCCGTCGGGGGAGGCTACAGTGTGGAGGGCCGTCGGGGAAGGCTACAGTGAGAAGGGACATAGGGGAGGCTACAGTGTGGAGTGCTGTTGGAGGAGGCTACATGGAAGAGGGCCATCGGGGGAGGCTACAGTTTGGAGGGTCGTCGGGGGAGGCTACAGTGTGGAGGGCCATCTGGGGAGGCTACATGGAGGAGGGCCGTTGGGGGAGGCTACAGTGAGGAAGGAGATTGAGGGAGGCTACATTGAGGAAGGAAGTCGGGGAGGCTGAGACGAGGAAGGGCGTCGGGGGAGGCTACAGTGTGGAGGGCCGTCGGGGGAGGCTACAGAGAAGAGGGCCATCGGGGAATGCTACAGGGAGAAGGGACATCGGGGGAGGCTACAGTGAGGAGGGCTATTGGAGGATGCTGCATGGAGGAGGGCCGTCGAGGGAGGCTACATGGAGGAGGGCCGTCGAGGGAGGCTACATGGAGGAGGGCCGTCGGGGGAGGCTACAGTGAGGAAGGAAGTCTGGGGAGGCTACAGTGAGGAAAGAAGTTGGGGAGGCTGCGATGAGGAAGGGCGTCGGGGGAGGCTACAGTGGAGGACATCAGGAGGCTGCCATGAGGGACCTCGGGAAAGGATGCAGTAGAAGGATGGCGGTGGATGAGGCTGCAGCAGAGGAAGGACTGAGGATCAGGATGCAGCAGAGGAGAAATGGAGAGGGAGGCTGCAGCAAGGCAGGGACGGAGGGAGAGGCTACAGCGGAGGAAGGAGAGCAGGAGGCTGCAGCAGGGACAGAGGGGGAGGTTGTAGCAGAGGAAGAATGGAGAGGGGAGGCTGCACTGGAGGAGGGGAGCCTGCAGAGGAGGGAGGACCGAGGAGGAGGCTGCAGTGGAGGAGGGAGGTGTAGGCTGCAGCAAGGGAGGGATGGGTAGGCTGCAGTAAAGGAAGGATGGAGGGGGAGGGTGGAGACTGTAGTGGAGGGAGATCGGGAGGCTGCTGTGAGATGGAGCTTTGTAGTCAGCACATTATGGTGCTGTAATACCAGATTTATGCTCAGTGTTAGTTTTTGTTTTCAGAAAAATGTGAATGCTGATCTCGCATGACTAATGAAAATAATTTTTTTTCAGGAGTCAATGACGACCATCCTAATGTGTATCCAGATGTGGTTACCTCCGTAACCCAGGAATTGGCCCCTCCCCCTCCTGGAATGAAGCCCCTCTATGAGCTGCAGTCATCTGGGAAAATCCAAGGTAAAACCTCTCCTGATTTTATCATTGTGAGACTCACTACTGACCTATGGCAAGTGATGAACAGTCATGGTTCGGGTGACCGGGGGTCTCCTTGCTGGAACAGCCATGGGTAGGGTGACGGGGTCTTCTTGCTGTAACAATCATGGTTCGGGTGACAGAGGGTCTCCTTGCTGGAACAGTCATGGGGTCGGGTGACGGGGTCTCCTTGCTGGAACAATCATGGTTCGGATGACCAGGTGGGGGTCTCCTTGCTGGAACAGTCATGGGTCAGGTGATTGGGGGGTCTCCTTGCTGGAACAGCCATAGGTTGTGTGACCGGGGGGGGGGTGTCTTCTTACTGGAACAGTCATGGGTCGGGTGACGGGGTATCCTTGCTGGAACAGCCATAGGTTGGGTGACGGGGGGGGGTCTCTTTACTGGAAAAGCCATGAGTAGGGTGACGGGGTCTCCTTGCCGGAACAGTCCTGGGTCAGGCTCTTCTACTGACCACATATGCTATTGCTCCGTTGTTATTGCCTGATGAAGCGGGATCAAACCTGCGAAACGAATTGCATATTTGGAGTTCATAAATAAAATATATTGACTGTCTTTACTACAGTCGTTGTGTGTCTACTTGGAGGAGGTAAGTCCACCACTACCTCCTCCATTTACCAAGAATTTGGTTTTTAAGCTCATTTAGCTTCCTTTTATCCTCTTGTCGCCTCTGTTCTCCTGCATTATGGGTCGGGTGACGGAGGATCTCCTTGCTGGAACAGCCATAGGTTGGGTGACCGGGGGGGGGGGGGGGGTCTCCTTGCTGCAACAGCCATGGGTGGGGTGATGGGGTCTCCTTGCTGGAACAGTTATGGGTCAGGTGATTGGAGGATCTCCTTGCTGGAACAGCCATAGGTTGGGTGGCCGGGGGGGGGGGGTCTCCTTGCTGCAACAGCCATGGGTAGGGTGATGGGGTCTTCTTGCTGGAACAGTCATGGTTCGGGTGACCAGGGGGGGTCTTCTTGCTGGAACAGTCATGGTTCGGGTGACCAGGGGGGGTCTTCTTGCTGGAACAGTCATGGTTCGGGTGGCCAGGGGGGGAGGTCTCCTTGCTGGAACAGTCATGGGTCAGGTGATTGGGAGGTCTCCTTGCTGGAACAGCCATAAGTTGTGTGACCGGGGGGGGGGTCTCCTTACTGGAACAGTCATGGGGTCGGGTGACGGGGTCTCCTTGCCGGAACTGTCATGGGTCGGGTGTCGAGGTCTCCTTGCTGGAACAGCCATGGGTCGGATGACGGGGGCTCCTTGCCGGGACTGTCATGGGTCGGGTTTCGAGGTCTCCTTGCTGGAACAGCCATGGGTCGGGTATCGAGGTCTCTTTGCTGGAACAGTCATAGTGTCAGAATTCTTGTTTGTTCATGAAGGAAAAGCTGCCATATGTTTCTTTTAAGTTTGAATGTGCTATGCAACATTTCTATGTAAACTGTGAAGTTAGGGTAATTATTTAAATATTACTCCGTGACTTTTTAACTAATGAAAGTGTTAATATACGACTAAAGAACATTCACAACCTTGTTGACGTACTTTAGTTACAAGGTCTTGCAGCCAGCAAGGACAGATAAAATGTCCCAGCCAGTGTCAAAATATAAAAGCATAAAAAAACTGAAAGTTAATACCGTTGTCACAAGAAGCTGATGCCATTTTATATTGCAGAGAGATACAATAATCAATACATTCCTTATGAAGAAATAATTGTTAAACCCCATAATTAAATATACCTGTAATTTATAACTTGGAAATACATTGAAATACTGCAGTCTGTAATCAAGTAAGAGAGTTTGAAACACATTTTGAAAGAATATTATAATGTCCTTGGTTCAGACATTCTGGAATGCAAACATTAATCCTATCAAGGGTTTTTCCTATTGTCTTCTGATGCCACCTGGTGGTTTTTAGTATCTGTAAAAAAATAATTTTCTACATTTTATAAATATTTTTTATAAAAAATTATACAATTTAATTTAGGTAAGTGATCAGTATACACATTATTTGATTATTCTATAAGAATAGTTAGTGTTGAAGCATTAAAATACTGTAGACTGTAAGTTATAGATCTACATGCTTTGCTAGGTCAAAATGGCCGACTCCATTTAAGGAAAAGGACAAACACATTCCAAACTAATTAGTAGAGGGACATCTCATCAGAAAGTCCTAATGTCTGGGGCAATTGAGTCAATCAGCAGACAAGATGGCTGGAGACATCCATTTTTAATCAACTGCGTCTAACAGACCCGATAAGCAAATGTCAGTATGTGTAAACATCCCAAACTATGTTAATTCCCACAGATAAATGAAATAAGTAATTTGTAAACAAAATATATTATGGCTTAGGTGTTCAAAACATGATAGAGATTGACGGACGGAAATCTCAGCCAATCAGGACCAGAGAATGAGGGAGATTCCAAATTAGGCAGCCATATTGGTACCGGAGAGAATAAAAATAGGTGGTTTGAGAGCTATTCAGCCTCATCTATACTGAATCTCTTCTGAAAGACGCCTACTCAGCTACAAGCCAGAAGCTGCCTTCCCACACGTGACTCCAGATGCTGAAGAGATGACAGAGAAGAGGTACAGTGCTGCCCATCATTATTCATACCCCTGGCAAATTTTGACTTAAAATTACTTTTATTCAACGAGCAAGTCATTTTTTGACAGGAAATGACAAAAGTGTCTCCCAAAAGATAAGACTATGTACAAGCGGTATTATTGTGGGCAAAAAACATTTATCATTTCTCAGCTTTTATTTACATTTTGAGTAAAAAGTGTCCACACCAAAATGATCCATACCCTTCATAAACTGTCACAGTCTGTGGGAAAATCCAAAGTTCTATACCATTCCAACAATTCCTAGCTGTTCTAAAGCATCCTAATTACCCTGTCTAATTGGGAACAGATGCTTTAATCAACTCAACAGGTGAAAAACAGCAGCTCTCTGCAGTTGGTTTGTGGACAGTCATGGCTAAGACAAAGGAGCTCAGTGAGGACCTGCGGCTGCACATTGCGGCTGCTCACTAGTCAGCAAAGGGTTACAATGCCATTTCTAAATGTTTCAAGTTCCAGTGGCTACAGTGCAAAGTATTATTAAACAATACAAGATGTTCTGCACTGTGGAAAATCTCTGAGGACGTGGTCGGAAGCCAAAAGTGACACCTTTGCTGGCCAGGAGGATAGTGAGAGAGGTGATAAAGAATCCAAGGATCACCATCAAGGCCATTCTGGTGAATCTGTTGGTGGCAATTGGCTCTATTCACAATGCTTCTCATAATGTCTTATTTATCACCTAACTTATAAAAATAACGTTTCAGTACATTTACAAGCAAAATAATCACTCAAAGTAAGTTGTTCCTGATTAACTTCACTTCAGTTTTACCTTTGTTACCTTAATTCTGTTATATTTTTGCTCTTTGGAAGCTTCAAAAAGTAACTCCACTAAGGTGAAAACGGGTAAAAAAAAGCTTTGTGAATCATGCCCAATGTCTCAAAACAGACAATCCCACGGACACTGCACACTGCTGGGTTCAACGGATGCAGACCAAGGACAATGCCACTTCTCCAGATAAGGCACACAAAAGCTTGCTTGACTTTTGTGAATGCTCATCTGGACAAAGAAGAAGACTTCTGGTCAGCTGAAACAAAAATTGAATTGTTTGGTCACAATGATGTTTCCTTCATTTGACGTAAAAAAGAAGCCTTCAACCCAAAGTACACCATCCCCACTGTCAAACATGGTGGGGACCTAATGCTTTGGGGGTGTTTTTCAGCCAATGGACCAGGAAATCTAATCACAGTAAACGGCACCATGAAAAAAAAGAAATCGATGAGAATTCTCAATGACAACATCAGGCAGAAACTTGGCCTTGGCCACCAGTGGACAATTCAGCATGACAATGACCTAAAACACACGGCAAAAGTGGTGAAGAAATGGTTAGCAGTCAACAATATTAACGTTTTGGAGTGTCCCAGCTAGAGTCCTGACTTGAATCCAATTGAGAATCTGTGGAGGGAGCTAAAGATCAGGGTGATGGCAAGAAAACCCTCCAACCTGAAAGATTTGGAGCTCACTGCTTAAGATGAATGGGCAGAAATACCTGTGGAGACATGCACAAAGCTGGTCTGCAATTATAGGAAGCATTGATTGCTGTAATAGCCAATAAAGACTTTTCTATCAATTATTGAGTAGGGTATGAATAATTATGGACTGGACACTTTTCAAATGTAAATAAAAGCTGAGAACATTTTTTTTCCACAATAAGGCCTCTTGTACATTATTTTATTATCTTTTGGGAGACACCTATGTCATTTCCCATTAAAAAAAATAACTTGCTGGTTGAATAAAAGTAACTTTAACTTAAGGGATACTTAAGTCTGGCCAAAAAAATGAGTTTAACTCACCTGGGGCGTCCCACAGCCCCCTGCAGCCGATCGGTGCCCTCGCAGCTCCGCTCCGATGCTCCTGGACCCGCCGGCGACGACTTCTGGTTACGCCGTCACCGGCCGACAGGCATGGGAACGCGAGTGATTGTTCGCGTTCCCAGCCACAATAGCACCCCCTATGCGACTATTGCGGCAAGAAGGCCGGCGGGTCCAGGAGCATCGGAGCGGAGCTGCGAGGGCACCGATCAGCTGCAGGGGGCTGAGGGACGCCCCAGGTGAGTTAAACTCATTTTTTTGGCCAGACTTAAGTATCCCTTTAAGTCAAAATTTATTTGGTAGGCAAACTGGTGTTGATCCAGATTTGCTGGGATGGAGGCTTTGATGTGTGTGGCTACCAGTCGTTCAAAGTACTTGGTAATGGCAGGGGTGAGAACAACAAGTCGCTAGTCATTAAGATGGGTTATCCTAGGATTTTTGGAACTTGCATGAGGAGACTACACCCAAGGAGAGAGAAAGACATTGATTATTTTTGTACAAACTTCTGGTCCAGTTGGCCAGCACAGGCCTGGAGCACATGTCCTTGTACATCATCAGGACCTGCAGCTATCAGGAGCACAGGCCCGGAGTGCACGTCCTTGTGCACCATCAGGAGCTGCAGCTATCAGGACCACAGGCCCGGAGCACACGTCCTTGTGCACCATCAGGACCTGCAGCTATCAGGACCACAGGCCCGGAGCTCACGTCCTTGCCCACCATCAGGAGCTGCAGCTATCAGGACCACAGGCCTGGAGCACACATCCTTGTGCACCATCAGGACCTGCAGCTATCAGGACCACAGGCCTGGAGCACACGTCCTTGTGCACCATCAGAACCTGCAGCTATCAGGACCACAGGCCCGGAGTGCACGTCCTTGTGTCCCATCAGGACCTGCAGCTATCAGGACCACAGGCCCGGAGCACACGTCCTTGTGCACCATCAGGACCTGCAGCTATCAGGACCACAGGCCCGGAGCTCACGTCCTTGCCCACCATCAGGAGCTGCAGCTATCAGGACCACAGGCCTGGAGCACACATCCTTGTGCACCATCAGGACCTGCAGCTATCAGGACCACAGGCCTGGAGCACACGTCCTTGTGCACCATCAGGACCTGCAGCTATCAGGACCACAGGCCCGGAGTGCACGTCCTTGTGTCCCATCAGGACCTGCAGCTATCAGGACCACAGTCCTGGAGCACACGTCTTTGCACGCCATCTTGCAGCAGAACTTAAGGCCATCTGCCCACCAGCTAAAGTTCAGCAGAAGATGGTTGTTGCAACAGGACAGCAACCTAAAGCATAAAAGTAAAGCAACAATAGAATGGCCTAAACAGAAGAAAATACGCCTGCTGGAGTGTGCCTGTCGAGTCCTGACCTCATCCCGATTGAGATGCTGTGGCATGACCTCAAGAAAGCTATTTACACCGGACATCCCAAGAATATTGCTGAACTGAAACAGTTCTGTAAAGCGCAATGGTCAAAAATGATTCCTGACCATTGTGCACGTCTGATCTGCAACTACGGGAAACGTTTGGTTGAAGTTATTGCTGTCAAAGGGGATTCAACCAGTGATTAAATCCAAGGGTTCACATACCTTTTCTACCTGCAATGTGAATGTTTACATGGTGTGTTCAATAACAACATGGAAACATTTCATTATTTGTGTGGTATTAGTTCAGGCAGACTGTGATTGTCTATTGTTGTGACTAAGATGATCACATCACATTTGAGTTGAAATCCATATAATTCCAAAGGGTTCCCATACCTTTTATTGCTGCTGTATGTATATTGCTGCTGTATGTATATTGCTGCTGTATGTATATTGCTGCTGTATGTATATTGCTGCTGTATGTATATTGCTGCTGTATGTATAGTGCTGCTGTATGTATATTGCTGCTGTATGTATATTGCTGCTGTATGTATATTGCTGCTGTGTGTATATTGCTGCTGTATGTATATTGCTGCTATATGTATATTGCTGCTGTATGTATAGTGCTGCTGTATGTATATTGCTGCTGTATGTATATTGCTGCTGTATGTATATTGCTGCTGTATGTATATTGCTGCTGTATGTATAGCTGTATGTATATTGCTGCTGTATGTATAGCTGTATGTATATTGCTGCTGTATGTATATTGCTGCTGTATGTATATTGCTGCTGTATGTATAGTGCTGCTGTATGTATATTGCTGCTGTATGTATATTGCTGCTGTATGTATATTGCTGCTGTATGTATAGTGCTGCTGTATGTATAGTGCTGCTGTATGTATATTGCTGCTGTATGTATATTGCTGCTGTATGTATAGTGCTGCTGTATGTATATTGCTGCTGTATGTATATTGCTGCTGTATGTATATTGCTGCTGTATGTATAGTGCTGCTGTATGTATATTGCTGCTGTATGTATATTGCTGCTGTATGTATATTGCTGCTGTATGTATAGTGCTGCTGTATGTATAGTGCTGCTGTATGTATATTGCTGCTGTATGTATATTGCTGCTGTATGTATAGTGCTGCTGTATGTATAGTGCTGCTGTATGTATATTGCTGCTGTATGTATATTGCTGCTGTATGTATATTGCTGCTGTATGTATATTGCTGCTGTATGTATATTGCTGCTGTATGTATAGTGCTGCTGTATGTATAGTGCTGCTGTATGTATGTTGCTGCTGTATGTATGTTGCTGCTGTATGTATGTTGCTGCTGTATGTATGTTGCTGCTGTATGTATATTGCTGCTGTATGTATATTGCTGCTGTATGTATGTTGCTGCTGTATGTATGTTGCTGCTGTATGTATATTGCTGCTGTATGTATAGTGCTGCTGTATGTATAGTGCTGCTGTATGCATGCACACACACACACTGAGCTGCCTCTGCGGGGCGGTTTCCTGTTTTCCAGAGACCCCTCCGGAAGTGTTTGCTGCTCTTAGTGAGTTGGGATATCAGAGTTTCCGGCCAGGACAAGAAGAAGCCATTATGAGGATTTTATCAGGTAACGTTTCCTTTCATCACCTCTTTACTTCACTTCCTGTGTTGATAAACTTGATGCCTCAGTTTTCCGGAACTATTATTCACATTATAGCGCCAACATCTTCCACATCGCTGTACAGAGTGTGAAACCGGCAATAGGTGGGTAACCGATACATGAGAAGTTCAACACACACCGTACAATCAGACAAGCTGGAAACACGCCATACAATCAGGCCACCTGGCAACACACCGTACAATCAGAACACCAGGCAACACGCCATGCAATCCGGCAACACACCATACAATCAGAACACCTGGCAATACGCCATACAATCAGGCCACCTGGCAACACACCATACAATCAGACAAGCCTGCAACACACCATACAATCAGAACACCTGGCAATACGACATACAATCAGGCCACCTGGCAACACACCATACAATCAGACAAGCCTGCAACACACCATACAATCAGACCACCTGGCAACACACCGTACAATCAGACAAGCCTGCAACACACCATACAATCACCTGGCAATACGCCATACAATCAGGCCACCTGGCAACACACCATACAATCAGACAAGCCTGCAACACACCATACAATCAGAACACCTGGCAATACGACATACAATCAGGCCACCTGGCAACACACCATACAATCAGACAAGCCTGCAACACACCATACAATCAGAACACCTGGCAATACGACATACAATCAGGCCACCTGGCAACACACCATACAATCAGACAAGCCTGCAACACACCATACAATCAGGCCACCTGGCAACACACCATACAATCAGACAAGCCTGCAACACACCATACAATCAGGCCACCTGGCAACACACCATACAATCAGACAAGCCTGCAACACACCATACAATCAGAACACCTGGCAATACGACATACAATCAGACCACCTGGCAACACACCGTACAATCAGACAAGCCTGCAACACACCATACAATCACCTGGCAATACGACATACAATCAGGCCACCTGGCAACACACCGTACAATCAGACAGGCCTGCAACACACTATACAATCACCTGGCAATACGCCATACAATCAGGCCACCCAGCAACACACCGTACAATCACCTGGCAATACGCCATACAATCAGGCCACCCAGCAACACACCGTACAATCAGAACACCAGGCAACACGCCATGCAATCAGACAAGCCTGCAACACACTATACAATCAGGCCACCTGGCAACACACTGTACAATCACCCGGTAACACGACATACAATCAGGCCACCTGGCAACACACCATACAATCAGAACACCAGGCAACACGCCATGCAATCAGACAAGCCTGCAACACACTATACAATCAGGCTACCTGGCAACACACCATACAATCAGACAAGCCTGCAACACACTATACAATCAGGCTACCTGGCAACACACCATACAATCAGACAAGCCTGGCAACACACTATACAATCAGGCCACCTGGCAACACACTATACAATCAGGCTACCTGGCAACACACCATACAATCAGGCCACCTGGCAACACACCATACAATCAGGCCACCTGGCAACACACCATACAATCAGGCCACCTGGCAACACACCATACAATCTGGCCACCTGGCAACACACCGTACAATCAGACAAGTCTGCAACACACCGTACAATCAGACAAGCTGGAAACACACCATACAATCTGGCCACCCAGCAACACACCGTACAATCAGAACACCAGGCAACACGCCATGCAATCAGACAAGCCTGCAACACACCATACAATCAGGCCACCTGGCAACACACCGTACAATCACCCGGTAACACGACATACAATCAGGCCACCCAGCAACACACCGTACAATCAGAACACCAGGCAACACGCCATGCAATCCGGCAACACACCATACAGTCAGGACAGCGGGCAACACACTATACAATCACCCGGCAATACGACATACAATCAGGACAGCGGGCAACACACCATACAATCAGGCCACCCAGCAACACGTCATACAATCAGGACAGCGGGCAACACACCGTACAATCAGGCCACCTGGCAACACACAATACAATCTGGTCACCCAGCAACACACCGTACAATCAGACAAGCCTGCAACACACCGTACAATCACCTGGCAATACGACATACAATCAGGACAGCGGGCAACACATCGTACAATCAGAACACCCGGCAACACGTCATACAATCCGGCAACACACCATACAGTCAGGACAGCGGGCAACACACCATACAATCACCTGGCAATACGACATACAATCAGGCCACCCAGCAACACACCGTACAATCAGACAGGCCTGCAACACACTATACAATCAGGCCACCTGGCAACACACCGTACAATCAGACAAGCTGGAAACACACCATACAATCTGGCCACCTGGCAACACACCGTACAATCAGAACACCCGGCAACACGTCATACAATCCGGCAACACACCGTACAGTCAGGACAGCGGGCAACACACCATACAATCACCTGGCAATACGCCATACAATCAGGCCACCCAGCAACACACCGTACAATCAGACAAGCCTGCAACACACTATACAATCAGGCCCCCCAGCAACACACCGTACAATCAGACAAGCCTGCAACACACTATACAATCAGGCCACCTGGCAACACGCCATACAATCTGACAAGCCTGGCAACACACCGTACAATCAGAACACCAGGCAACACGCCATGCAATCAGGCCACCTGGCAACACACCGTACAATCACCCGGTAACACGGCATACAATCAGGCCACCCGGCAACACACCGTACAATCAGAACACCCAGCAACACGTCATACAATCTGGCACCACACCGTACAGTCAGGACAGCGGGCAACACACCATACAATCACCTGGCAATACGACATACAATCAGGCCACCCAGCAACACACTATACAATCAGGCCACCCAGCAACACACCGTACAATCACCCGGTAACACGTCATACAGTCGGGCAATACACCATACAATCAGGCCACCGGGCAACACACCATACAATCAGGCCACCTGGCAACACATCGTATAGTCAACCGCAACACACCAAACAATCAGGCCACCTGACAACCTGCCGTACAATCACCCGGCAATACACCATACAATCAGGCCACCTGGGAACACGCCATACAATCCAGCAACACGCCGTACAGTCAGGCCACCTGGCAACATGTCGTACAATCACCCGGGACTGGCAGAGCTCTGATACTAGTGCCATTGAGCGGACACCTTACACTGTGACTGGCAGAGCTCTGATACTGATGTCATTGAGCGGACACCTTACACTGTGACTGGCAGAGCTCTGATACTGGTGCCATTGCGCGGACACCTTACACTGTGACTGGCAGAGCTCTGACATCTTACATCGGGACTGGCAGAGCTCTGATACTGATGCCATTGAGAGGACACCTTACACCGGGACTGGCAGAGCTCTGATACTGGTGCCATTGAGTGGACACCTTACACTGTGACTGGCAGAGCTCTGACACCTTACATCGGGACTGGCAGAGCTCTGATACTGGTGCCATTGAGTGGACACCTTACACCGTGACTGGCAGAGCTCTGATACGGGTTCCTATTGAGCGGACACCTTACACTGTGACTGGCAGAGTTCTGATACTGGTGCCATTGAGAGGACATCTTACACTGTGACTGGCAGAGCTCTGATACTGGTGCCATTGAGTGGACACCTTACACTGTGACTGGCAGAGCTCTGATACTGGTGCCATTGAGCGGACATCTTACACTGTGACTGGCAGTGTTCCGATACTGGTGCCATTGAGAGGACATCTTACACTGTGACTGGCAGAGCTCTGATACTGGTACCATTGAGTGGACACCTTACACCGTGACTGGCAGAGCTCTGATACTGGTGCCATTGAGCGGACACCTTACACTGTGACTGGCAGAGCTCTGATACTGGTACCATTGAGCGGACACCTTACACTGTGACTGGCAGAGCTCTGATACTGGTGCCATTGAGCGGACACCTTACACTGTGACTGGCAGAGCTCTGACATCTTACATCGGGACTGGCAGAGCTCTGATACTGATGCCATTGAGAGGACACCTTACACCGGGACTGGCAGAGCTCTGATATTGGTGCCATTGAGTGGACACCTTACACTGTGACTGGCAGAGCTCTGACACCTTACATCGGGACTGGCAGAGCTCTGATACTGGTGCCATTGAGTGGACACCTTACACCGTGACTGGCAGAGCTCTGATACGGGTTCCTATTGAGCGGACACCTTACACTGTGACTGGCAGAGTTCTGATACTGGTGCCATTGAGAGGACATCTTACACTGTGACTGGCAGAGCTCTGATACTGGTGCCATTGAGTGGACACCTTACACTGTGACTGGCAGAGCTCTGATACTGGTGCCATTGAGTAGACACTTTACACTGCGACTGGCAGAGCTCTGATACTGGTACCATTGAGTGGACACCTTACACTGCGACTGGCAGAGCTCTGATACTGGTGCCATTGAGTAGACACCTTACACTGCGACTGGCAGAGCTCTGATACTGGTACCATTGAGTGGACACCTTACACCGGGACTGGCAGAGCTCTGATACTGGTGCCATTGAGCGGACACCTTACACTGTGACTGGCAGAGCTCTGATACTGGTACCATTGAGCGGACACCTTACACTGTGACTGGCAGAGCTCTGATACTGGTGCTATTGAGCGGACACCTTACACTGTGACTGGCAGAGCTCTGATACTGGTGCCATTGAGCGGACACCTTACACTGTGACTTGCAGAGCTCTGATACTGGTGCCATTGAGCGGACACCTTACACTGTGACTGGCAGAGCTCTGATACTGGTGCCATTGAGTAGACACCTTACACTGTGACTGGCAGAGCTCTGATACTGGTGCCATTGAGCGGACACCTTACACTGCGACTGGCAGAACTCTGATACTGGTACCATTGAGCGGACACCTTACACTGTGACTGGCAGAGCTCTGATACTGGTGCCATTGAGTTGACACCTTACACTGTGACTGGCAGAGCTCTGATACTGGTGCCATTGAGCGGACACCTTACACTGCGACTGGCAGAACTCTGATACTGGTACCATTGAGCGGACACCTTACACTGTGACTGGCAGAGCTCTGATACTGGTGCCATTGAGTAGACACCTTACACTGTGACTGGCAGAGCTCTGATACTGGTGCCATTGAGCGGACACCTTACACTGTGACTGGCAGAGCTCTGATACTGGTGCTATTGAGCGGACACCTTACACTGTGACTGGCAGAGCTCTGATACTGGTGCCATTGAGTAGACACCTTACACTGTGACTGGCAGAGCTCTGATATTGGTGCCATTGAGTAGACACCTTACACTGTGACTGGCAGAGCTCTGATATTGGTGCCATTGAGAGGACATCTTACACTGTGAGTGGTAGAGCTCTGATACTGGTGCCATTGAGCGGACACCTTACACTGTGACTGGCAGAGCTCTGATACTGGTGCCATTGAGTGGACTCCTTACACTGTGACTGGCAGAGCTCTGATACTGGTACCATTGAGCGGACACCTTACACTGTGACTGGCAGAGCTCTGATACTGGTACCATTGAGCGGACACCTTACACTGTGACTGGCAGAGCTCTGATACTGGTACCATTGAGCGGACACCTTACACTGTGACTGGCAGAGCTCTGATACTGGTGCCATTGAGCGGACACCTTACACTGTGACTGGCAGAGCTCTGATACTGGTGCCATTGAGCGGACACCTTACACTGTGACTGGCAGAGCTCTGATACTGGTACCATTGAGCGGACACCTTACACTGTGACTGGCAGAGCTCTGATACTAGTGCCATTGAGTGGACACCTTACACTGTGACTGGCAGAGCTCTGATACTGGTGCCATTGAGAGGACATCTTACACTGTGACTGGCAGAGCTCTGATACTGGTGCCATTGAGTAGACACCTTACACTGTGACTAGCACAGCTCTGATACTGGTGCCATTGAGTGGACACCTTACACTGTGAATGGCAGAGTTCCGATACTGGTGCCATTGAGTGGACACCTTACACTGTGACTGGCAGAGCTCTGATACTGGTGCCATTGAGAGGACATCTTACACTGTGACTGGCAGAGCTCTGACACCTTACATCGGGACTGGCAGAGCTCTGATACTGGTGCCATTGAGTAGACACCTTACACTGTGACTGGCAGAGCTCTGATACTGGTGCCATTGAGTGGACACCTTACACTGTGACTGGCAGAGCTCTGATACTAGTGCCATTGAGTGGACACCTTACACTGTGACTGGCAGAGCTCTGATACTGGTGCCATTGAGTAGACACCTTACATTGTGACTAGCAGAGCTCTGATACTGGTGCCATTGAGTGGACACCTTACACTGTGACTGGCAGAGCTCTGATATTGGTGCCATTGAGAGGACATCTTACACTGTGAGTGGTAGAGCTCTGATACTGGTGCCATTGAGCGGACACCTTACACTGTGACTGGCAGAGCTCTGATACTGGTGCCATTGAGTGGACTCCTTACACTGTGACTGGCAGAGCTCTGATACTGATGCCGTTGAGCGGACACCTTACACTGTGACTGGCAGAGCTCTGATACTGGTTCCTATTGAGCGGACACCTTACACTGTGACTGGCAGAGCTCTGGTACTGGTGCCATTGAGTGGACACCTTACACTGTGACTGGCAGAGCTCTGATACTGGTGCCATTGAGCAGACACCTTACCCTGTGACTGGCAGATTTCCGCTACTAGTGCCACTTAGCGGACACCTTACACTGTGACTGGCAGAGCTCTGATACTACTGCCACTGAGAGGACACCTTACACTGTGACTGGCAGAGCTCTGACACCTTACTTCGGGACTGGCAGGGTTCCGATACTGGTGCCATTGAGTAGACACTTTGCACTGTGACTGGTAGAGCTCTGATACTAGTGCCACTGAGCGGACACCTTATACCGGGACTGGCAGGGTTCCGATACTGGTGCCATTTAGCGGACACCTTACACTGGGACTGGCAGAGCTCTGACACCTTACTTCGGGACTGGCAGGGTTCCGATACTGGTGCCATTGAGTAGACACTTTGCACTGTGACTGGTAGAGCTCTGATACTGGTGCCATTGAGCGGACACCTTACACTGGGACTGGCAGAGCTCTGACACCTTACATCGGGACTGGCAGGGTTCCGATACTGGTGCCATTGAGTAGACACTTTGCACTGTGACTGGTAGAGCTCTGATACTGGTGCAATTGAGCGGAAACCTTACACCGTGACTGGCAGAGCTCTGATACTGATGCCATTGAGCGGACACCTTACACTGTGACTGGCAGAGCTCTGATACCGGTGCCATTGAGCGGACACCTTACACTGTGACTGGCAGAGCTCTGATACTGGTGCTATTGAGCAGACACCTTACACTGTGACTGGCAGAGCTCCGATACTAGTGCCATTGAGCGGACACCTTACACCAAGACTGGCAGAGTTCTGATACTGGTGCCATTGAGCGGACACCTTACACTGTGACTGGTAGAGTTCCGATACTGGTGCCATTGAAAGGACATCTTACACAATGGGGACTGGCAGAGCTGTGATACTGGTGCCATTGAGCGGACACCTTACACTGTGACTGGCAGAGCTCTGATACTGGTGCTATTGAGCGGACACCTTACACTGTGACTGGCAGAGCTCCGATACTAGTGCCATTGAGCGGACACCTTACACCGGGACTGGCAGAGCTCTGATACTGATGCCATTGAGCGGACACCTTACACTGTGACTGGCAGAGCTATGATACTGGTGCCATTGAGCGGACACCTTACACCAGAGGTGCCCACACTTTTTCGGCTTGTGAGCTACTTTTAAAAATCAGCAAGTCAAAGTGATCTACCTATGTACAATTTTAGGAGCACACTTGTATATACAGAATGAAAAATATAGTGGGGTCAGAATCTACCATGAAGGGCTTGGTGATTTACCGGTAGATCACAATCTACCTAATGGGCACCCCTGCCTTACACTGTGACTGGAAGAGTTCCGATACTGGTGCCATTGAGTGGACACCTTACACTGTGACTGGCAGAGTTCCGATACTGGTGCCATTGAGCGGACACCTTACACTGTGACTGGCAGAGCTCTGATACTGGTGTCATTGAGTGGACACCTTACACCGGGACTGGCAGAGCTTTGATACTGGTTGCATTGAGCAAACACCTTACACTGTGACTGGCAGAGTTCCGATACTAGTGCCATTGAACGGAGACCTTACACTGTGACTGGCAGAGCTCTGACACTGGTGCCACTGAGCGGACACCTTATACCGGGACTGGCAGAGTTCCGATACTGGTGCCTTTGAGCGGACACCTTACACTGTGACTGGCAGAGCTCTGATAGTGGTGCCACTGAGCGGACACCTTACACTGTGACTGGCAGAGCTCTGATACTGGTGCCATTGAGCAGACACTTTGCACTGTGACTGGTAGGGCTCTGATACTGGTGCCACTGAGCGGACACCTTACACTGTGACTGGCAGAGCTCTGATACTGGTGCCATTGAGCAGACACTTTGCACTGTGACTGGCAGAGCTCTGATACTGGTGCCACTGAGCGGACACCTTACACTGTGACTGGCAGAGCTCTGATACTGGTGCCATTGAGTGGACATCTTATACTGGGACTGGCAGAGCTCTGATACTGGTGCCATTGAGCGGACACCTTACACTGCGACTGGCAGAGCTCTGATACTGGTGCCATTGAGTGGACACCTTACACTGCGACTGGCAGAGCTCTGATACTGGTGCCATTGAGCAGACACCTTACACTGTGACTGGCAGAGCTCTGATACTGATGCCATTGAGCGGACACCTTACAGCGGGACTGGCAGAGCTCTGATACTGGTGCCATTGAGCAGACACCTTACACCGTGACTGACAGAGCTCTGATACTGGTGCCATTGAGTAGACACCTTACACTGTGACTGGCAGAGCTCTGATACTGATGCCATTGAGCGGACACCTTACAGCGGGACTGGCAGAGCTCTGATACTGGTGCCATTGAGCAGACACCTTACACCGTGACTGACAGAGCTCTGATACTGGTGCCATTGAGTAGACACCTTACACTGTGACTGGCAGAGCTCTGATACTAGTGCCACTGAGCGCACACCTTATACTGTGACTGGTAGAGCTCTGATACTAGTGCCACTGAGTGGACACTTTACACTGACTGGCAGAGCTCTGATACTGGTGCCATTGAGCGGACACCTTACACTGTGACTGGCAGAGCTCTGATACTGGTGCCATTGAGTGGACACCTTACACTGTGACTGGCAGAGTTCCGATACTAGTGCCACTGAGCGGACACCTTACACCGTGACTGGCAGAGCTCTGATACTGGTGCCATTGAGTGGACACCTTACACTGTGACTGGCAGAGCTCTGGTACTGGTGCCATTGAGTGGACACCTTACACTGTGACTGGCAGAGCTCTGATACTGATGCCATTGAGTGGACACCTTACACTGTGACTGGCAGAGCTCTGATACTGGTGCTATTGAGCGGACACCTTACACTGTGACTGGCAGAGTTTCGATACTGGTGCCATTAAGTAGACACCTTACACTGTGATTGGCAGAGTTCCGATACTGGTGCCATTGAGTGGACACCTTACACTGTGACTGGCAGAGCTCTGATACTGATGCCATTGAGCGGACACCTTACACCGGAACTGGCAGAGCTCTGATACTGGTGCCATTGAGCGGACACCTTACACTGTGACTGGCAGAGCTCTGATACTGATGCCATTGAGCGGACACCTTACACTGTGACTTGCAGAGCTCTGATACTGGTGCCATTGAGCGGACACCTTACATCGTGACTGGCAGAGCTCTGATACTGGTGCCATTGAGCGGACACCTTACACTGTGTCTGGCAGAGCTCTGATACTGGTGCCATTGAGAGGACATCTTACAGCGGGACTGGCAGAGCTCTGATACTGGTGCCATTGAGCGGACACCTTACACCGTGACTGGCAGAGCGCTGATACTGATGCCATTGAGCGGACACCTTACACTGTGACTGGCAGAGCTCTGATACTAGTGCCATTGGGCGGACACCTTACACTGCGACTGGCAGAGCTCTGATACTGGTGCCATTGAGTGGACACCTTACACTGTGACTGGCAGAGCTCTGATACTGGTGCCATTGAGCGGACACCTTACACTGTGACTGGCAGAGCTCTGATACTGATGCCATTGAGCGGACACCTTACACTGTGACTGGCAGAGCTCTGATACTGATGCCATTGAGCGGACACCTTACAGCGGGACTGGCAGAGCTCTGATACTGGTGCCATTGAGCGGACACCTTACACCGTGACTGGCAGAGCGCTGATACTGATGCCATTGAGCGGACACCTTACACTGTGACTGGCAGAGCTCTGATACTAGTGCCATTGGGCGGACACCTTACACTGCAACTGGCAGAGCTCTGATACTGGTGCCCTTGAGTGGACACCTTACACTGCGACTGGCAGAGCTCTGATACTGGTGCCATTGAGTGGACACCTTACGCCCGGACTGGCAGAGCTCTGATACTGCTGCTATTGAGTTGACACCTTACACGGGGACTGGCAGAGCTCTGATACTGGTGCCATTGAGCGGACACCTTACACCAGGACTGGCAGAGCTCTGATACTGGTGCCATTGAGCGGACACCTTACACCGGGACTGGCAGAGCTCCGATACTGGTGCCATTGAGCGGACACCTTACACTGTGACTGGCAGAGCTCTGATACTGGTGCCATTGAGAGGACATCTTACAGCGGGACTGGCAGAGCTCTGATACTGATGTCATTGAGCGGACACCTTACACCGGGACTGGCAGAGCTCTGATACTGGTGCCATTGAGCGGACACCTTACATCGTGACTGGCAGAGCTCTGATACTGATGCCATTGAGCGGACATCTTACACTGTGACTGGCAGAGCTCTGGTACTGGTGCCATTGAGCAGACACCTTACACAGAGACTGGCAGAGCTCTGATACTGATGCCATTGAGCGGACACCTTACACTGTGACTGGCAAAGCTCTGATACTAGTGCCATTGGGCGGACACCTTACACTGCGACTGGCAGAGCTCTGATACTGATGCCATTGAGCGGACACCTTACACCGGGACTGGCAGAGCTCTGATACTGGTGCCATTGAGCGGACACCTTACACTGCGACTGGCAGAGCTCTGATACTGGTGCCATTGAGTGGACACCTTACACTGGGACTGGCAGAGCTCTGATACTGGTGCCATTGAGCGGACACCTTACACCGTGACTGGCAGAGCTCTGATACTGGTGCCATTGAGCGGACACCTTACACCGTGACTGGCAGAGCTCTGATACTGGTGCCATTGAGCGGACACCTTACACTGTGACTGGCAGAGCTCTGATACTGGTGCCATTGAGAGGACATCTTACAGCGGGACTGGCAGAGCTCTGATACTGGTGCCATTGAGCGGACACCTTACACTGTGACTGGCAGAGCTCTGATACTGATGCCATTGAGCGGACACCTTACACTGTGACTGGCAGAGCTCTGATACTGGTGCCATTCAGTTGACACCTTACACTGGGACTGGCAGAGCTCTGATACGGGTTCCTATTGAGAGGACACCTTACACTGCGACTGGCAGAGCTCTGATACTGGTGCCATTGAGCGGACACCTTACACCGGGACTGGCAGAGCTCTGATACTGGTGCCATTGAGCGGACACCTTACACTGTGACTGGCAGAGCTCTGATACTGATGCCATTGAGCGGACATCTTACATTGTGACTGGCAGAGCTCTGATACTGATGCCATTTAGCGGACACCTTACACCGGGACTGGCAGAGCTCTGATACTGGTGCCATTGAGTGGACACCTTACACTGTGACTGGCAGAGCTCTGATACTAGTGCCATTGGGCGGACACCTTACACTGCGACTGGCAGAGCTCTGATACTGGTGCCATTGAGTGGACACCTTACACTGCGACTGGCAGAGCTCTGATACTGGTGCCATTGAGTGGACACCTTACACCGGGACTGGCAGAGCTCTGATACTGGTGCTATTGAGTGGACACCTTACACCGGGACTTGCAGAGCTCTGATACTGGTGCCATTGAGCGGACACCTTACACCGGGACTGGCAGAGCTCCGATACTGGTGCCATTGAGCGGACACCTTACACCGGGACTGGCAGAGCTCTGATACTGGTGCCATTGAGCGGACACCTTACACCGGGACTGGCAGAGCTCTGATACTGGTGCCATTGAGTGGACACCTTACACTGTGACTGGCAGAGCTCTGATACTGGTGCCATTGAGTGGACACCTTACACCCGGACTGGCAGAGCTCTGATACTGGTGCTATTGAGTGGACACCTTACACCGGGACTGGCAGAGCTCTGATACTGGTGCCATTGAGCGGACACCTTACACCGGGACTGGCAGAGCTCTGATACTGGTGCCATTGAGAGGACATCTTACAGCGGGACTGGCAGAGCTCTGATACTGGTGCCATTGAGCGGACACCTTACACTGTGACTGGCAGAGCTCTGATACTGGTGCCATTGAGCGGACACCTTACACTGTGACTGGCAGAGCTCTGATACTGATGCCATTGAGCGGACACCTTACACCGGGACTGGCAGAGCTCTGATACTGGTGCCATTGAGCGGACACCTTACACTGTGACTGGCAGAGCTCTGATACTGATGCCATTGAGCGGACACCTTACACTGTGACTGGCCGAGCTCTGATACTGGTGCCATTGAGCGGACACCTTACACTGTGACTTGCAGAGCTCTGATACGGGTTCCTATTGAGCGGACACCTTACACTGCGACTGGCAGAGCTCTGTTACTGGTGCCATTGAGTGGACACCTTACACTGGGACTGGCAGAGCTCTGATACGGGTTCCTATTGAGCGGACACCTTCCACTGCGACTGGCAGAGCTCTGATACTGGTGCCATTGAGCGGACACCTTACACTGTGAATGGCAGAGCTCTGATACTGGTGCCATTGAGAGGACATCTTACAGCGGGACTGGCAGAGCTCTGATACTGGTGCCATTGAGTAGACACCTTACACTGTGACTGGCAGAGCTCTGATACTGATGCCATTGAGCGGACATCTTACACTGTGACTGGCAGAGCTCTGATACTGATGCCATTGAGCGGACACCTTACACCGGGACTGGCAGAGCTCTGATACTGGTGCCATTGAGTGGACACCTTACGCCCGGACTGGCAGAGCTCTGATACTGCTGCTATTGAGTTGACACCTTACACTGTGACTGGCAGAGCTCTGATACTGGTGCCATTGAGCGGACACCTTACACTGTGACTGGCAGAGCTCTGATACTGATGCCATTGAGCGGACACCTTACACCGGGACTGGCAGAGCTCTGATACTGGTGCCATTGAGCGGACACCTTACACTGTGACTGGCAGAGCTCTGATACTGATGCCATTGAGCGGACACCTTACACTGTGACTGGCCGAGCTCTGATACTGGTGCCATTGAGCGGACACCTTACACTGTGACTTGCAGAGCTCTGATACGGGTTCCTATTGAGCGGACACCTTACACTGCGACTGGCAGAGCTCTGTTACTGGTGCCATTGAGTGGACACCTTACACTGGGACTGGCAGAGCTCTGATACGGGTTCCTATTGAGCGGACACCTTCCACTGCGACTGGCAGAGCTCTGATACTGGTGCCATTGAGCGGACACCTTACACTGTGAATGGCAGAGCTCTGATACTGGTGCCATTGAGAGGACATCTTACAGCGGGACTGGCAGAGCTCTGATACTGGTGCCATTGAGTAGACACCTTACACTGTGACTGGCAGAGCTCTGATACTGATGCCATTGAGCGGACATCTTACACTGTGACTGGCAGAGCTCTGATACTGGTGCCATTGAGTGGACACCTTACACTGTGACTGGCAGAGCTCTGATACTGGTGCCATTGAGTGGACACCTTACACCGGGACTGGCAGAGCTCTGATACTGGTGTCATTGAGCGGACACCTTACACCGGGACTGGCAGAGCTCCGATACTGGTGCCATTGAGCGGACACCTTACACCGGGACTGGCAGGGCTCTGATACTGGTGCCATTGAGTGGACACCTTACACTGTGACTGCCAGAGCTCTGATACTGGTGCCATTGAGTGGACACCTTACACCCGGACTGGCAGAGCTCTGATACTGGTGCTATTGAGTGGACCCCTTACACCGGGACTGGCAGAGCTCTGATACTGGTGCCATTGAGTGGACACCTTACACTGCGACTGGCAGAGCTCTGATACTGGTGCCATTGAGTGGACACCTTACACCCGGACTGGCAGAGCTCTGATACTGGTGCTATTGAGTGGACACCTTACACCGGGACTGGCAGAGCTCTGATACTGGTGCCATTGAGCGGACACCTTACACCGGGACTGGCAGAGCTCTGATACTGGTGCCATTGAGCGGACACCTTACACCGGGACTGGCAGAGCTCTGATACTGGTGCCATTGAGTGGGCACCTTGCACTGTGACTGGCAGAGCTCTGATACTGGTGCCATTGAGAGGACATCTTACACCGGGACTGGCAGAGCTCCGATACTGGTGCCATTGAGCGGACACCTTACACTGTGACTGGCAGAGCTCTGATACTGGTGCCATTGAGAGGACATCTTACAGCGGGACTGGCAGAGCTCTGATACTGATGTCATTGAGCGGACACCTTACACCGGGACTGGCAGAGCTCTGATACTGGTGCCATTGAGCGGACACCTTACACCGTGACTGGCAGAGCTCTGATACTGGTGCCATTGAGCGGACACCTTACACCGTGACTGGGCAGAGCTCTGATACTGATGCCATTGAGCGGACATCTTACACTGTGACTGGCAAAGCTCTGATACTAGTGCCATTGGGCGGACACCTTACACTGCGACTGGCAGAGTTCTGATACTGGTGCCATTGAGTGGACACCTTACACTGTGACTGGCAGAGCTCTGATACTGGTGCCATTGAGTGGACACCTTACACTGTGAGTGGCAGAGCTCTGATACTGGTGCCATTGAGCGGACACCTTACACCGTGACTGGCAGAGCTCTGATACTGGTGCCATTGAGCGGACACCTTACACTGTGGCTGGCAGAGCTCTGATACTGGTGCCATTTAGAGGACATCTTACAGCGGGACTGGCAGAGCTCTGATACTGGTGCCATTGAGCGGACACCTTACACTGTGACTGGCAGAGCTCTGATACTGATGCCATTGAGCGGACACCTTACACTGTGACTGGCAGAGCTCTGATACTGATGCCATTGAGCGGACACCTTACACTGTGACTGGCAGAGCTCTGATACTGGTGCCATTGAGTTGACACCTTACACTGGGACTGGCAGAGCTCTGATACGGGTTCCTATTGAGAGGACACCTTACACTGCGACTGGCAGAGCTCTGATACGGTGCCATTGAGCGGACACCTTACACCGGGACTGGCAGAGCTCTGATACTGGTGCCATTGAGCGGACACCTTACACTGTGACTGGCAGAGCTCTGATACTGGTGCCATTGAGAGGACATCTTACAGCAGGACTGGCAGAGCTCTGATACTGGTGCCATTGAGTAGACACCTTACATTGTGACTAGCAGAGCTCTGATACTGGTGCCATTGAGCGGACACCTTACACTGTGACTGGCAGAGCTCTGATACTGATGCCATTGAGCGGACATCTTACATTGTGACTGGCAGAGCTCTGATACTGATGCCATTTAGCGGACACCTTACACCGGGACTGGCAGAGCTCTGATACTGGTGCCATTGAGTGGACACCTTACACTGTGACTGGCAGAGCTCTGATACTAGTGCAATTGGGCGGACACCTTACACTGTGAGTGGCAGAGCTCTGATACTGGTGCCATTGAGCGGACACCTTACACTGCGACTGGCAGAGCTCTGATACTGGTGCCATTGAGTGGACACCTTACACTGCGACTGGCAGAGCTCTGATACTGGTGCCATTGAGTGGACACCTTACACCGGGACTGGCAGAGCTCTGATACTGGTGCTATTGAGTGGACACCTTACACCGGGACTTGCAGAGCTCTGATACTGGTGCCATTGAGCGGACACCTTACACCGGGACTGGCAGAGCTCCGATACTGGTGCCATTGAGCGGACACCTTACACCGGGACTGGCAGAGCTCTGATACTGGTGCCATTGAGCGGACACCTTACACCGGGACTGGCAGAGCTCTGATACTGGTGCCATTGAGTGGACACCTTACACTGTGACTGGCAGAGCTCTGATACTGGTGCCATTGAGTGGACACCTTACACCCGGACTGGCAGAGCTCTGATACTGGTGCTATTGAGTGGACACCTTACACCGGGACTGGCAGAGCTCTGATACTGGTGCCATTGAGCGGACACCTTACACCGGGACTGGCAGAGCTCTGATACTGGTGCCATTGAGAGGACATCTTACAGCGGGACTGGCAGAGCTCTGATACTGGTGCCAGTGAGCGGACACCTTACACTGTGACTGGCAGAGCTCTGATACTGGTGCCATTGAGCGGACACCTTACACTGTGACTGGCAGAGCTCTGATACTGATGCCATTGAGCGGACACCTTACACCGGGACTGGCAGAGCTCTGATACTGGTGCCATTGAGCGGACACCTTACACTGTGACTGGCAGAGTTCTGATACTGATGCCATTGAGCGGACACCTTACACTGTGACTGGCCGAGCTCTGATACTGGTGCCATTGAGCGGACACCTTACACTGTGACTTGCAGAGCTCTGATACGGGTTCCTATTGAGCGGACACCTTACACTGCGACTGGCAGAGCTCTGTTACTGGTGCCATTGAGTGGACACCTTACACTGGGACTGGCAGAGCTCTGATACGGGTTCCTATTGAGCGGACACCTTCCACTGCAACTGGCAGAGCTCTGATACTGGTGCCATTGAGCGGACACCTTACACTGTGAATGGCAGAGCTCTGATACTGGTGCCATTGAGAGGACATCTTACAGCGGGACTGGCAGAGCTCTGATACTGGTGCCATTGAGTAGACACCTTACACTGTGACTGGCAGAGCTCTGATACTGATGCCATTGAGCGGACACCTTACACTGTGACTGGCAGAGCTCTGATACTGATGCCATTGAGCGGACATCTTACACTGTGACTGGCAGAGCTCTGATACTGATGCCATTGAGCGGACACCTTACACCGGGACTGGCAGAGCTCTGATACTGGTGCCATTGAGTGGACACCTTACACTGTGACTGGCAGAGCTCTGATACTGGTGCCATTGAGTGGACACCTTACACCGGGACTGGCAGAGCTCTGATACTGGTGTCATTGAGCAGACACCTTACACCGGGACTGGCAGAGCTCCGATACTGGTGCCATTGAGCGGACACCTTACACCGGGACTGGCAGAGCTCTGATACTGGTGCCATTGAGCGGACACCTTACACTGTGACTGGCAGAGCTCTGATACTGGTGCCATTGAGAGGACATCTTACAGCGGGACTGGCAGAGCTCTGATACTGGTGCCATTGAGTGGACACCTTACGCCGGGACTGGCAGAGCTCTGATACTGGTGCCATTGAGAGGACATCTTACAGCGGGACTGGCAGAGCTCTGATACTGATGTCATTGAGCGGACACCTTACACCGGGATTGGCAGAGCTCTGATACTGGTGCCATTGAGTGGACACCTTACACTGTGACTGCCAGAGCTCTGATACTGGTGCCATTGAGTGGACACCTTACACCCGGACTGGCAGAGCTCTGATACTGGTGCTATTGAGTGGACCCCTTACACCGGGACTGGCAGAGCTCTGATACTGGTGCCATTGAGTGGACACCTTACACTGCGACTGGCAGAGCTCTGATACTGGTGCCATTGAGTGGACACCTTACACCCGGACTGGCAGAGCTCTGATACTGGTGCTATTGAGTGGACACCTTACACCGGGACTGGCAGAGCTCTGATACTGGTGCCATTGAGCGGACACCTTACACCGGGACTGGCAGAGCTCTGATACTGGTGCCATTGAGCGGACACCTTACACCGGGACTGGCAGAGCTCTGATACTGGTGCCATTGAGTGGACACCTTGCACTGTGACTGGCAGAGCTCTGATACTGGTGCCATTGAGAGGACATCTTACAGCGGGACTGGCAGAGCTCTGATACTGGTGCCATTGAGTGGACACCTTACACCGGGACTGGCAGAGCTCTGATACTGGTGCCATTGAGAGGACATCTTACAGCGGGACTGGCAGAGCTCTGATACTGGTGTCATTGAGCGGACACCTTACACCGGGACTGGCAGAGCTCTGATACTGGTGCCATTGAGAGGACATCTTACAGCGGGACTGGCAGAGCTCTGATACTGGTGCCATTGAGCGGACACCTTACACTGTGACTGGCAGAGCTCTGATACTGGTGCCATTGAGTGGACACCTTACACTGGGACTTGCAGAGCTCTGGTACTGGTGCCATTGAGAGGACATCTTACAGCGGGACTGGCAGAGCTCTGATACTGGTGCCATTGAGTGGACACCTTACACCGGGACTGGCAGAGCTCTGATACTGGTGCCATTGAGAGGACATCTTACAGCGGGACTGGCAGAGCTCTGATACTGGTGCCATTGAGTGGACACCTTACACCGGGACTGGCAGAGCTCTGATACTGGTGCCATTGAGTGGACACCTTACACCGTGAGTGGCAGAGCTTTGGTACTGATGCCATTGGGCGGACACCTTACACCGGGACTGGCAGAGCTCTGATACTGGTGCCATTGAGCGGACACCTTACACTGTGACTGGCAGAGCTCTGATACTGGTGCCATTGAGTGGACACCTTACACTGGGACTTGCAGAGCTCTGGTACTGGTGCCATTGAGTGGACACCTTACACTGGGACTTGCAGAGCTGTGATACTGATGCCATTATTCTGCATGGTCATCTCTCATGTTTTATGTTTCAGGTCTGTCCTCCTTGGCTATTCTCTCCACTGGAATGGGGAAATCTCTGTGTTATCAGCTGCCAGCATATATGTACTACAAGAGATCTCCATGCATCACGTTGGTCATATCCCCTCTGGTCTCACTCATGGATGATCAGGTAAATGTAGAGAAACTGGAACTGTTATTGTAGAGTGAGTTTGTAGGACTTAAGAGTTTGTTACACAGCAGTATCACATACGAATTAAAGACAGGAATATCCGCTCACTGGTGATGAGGGAATATCTCTCTAGTCAGTGAAATGAATGGTTACTCTAGTTTGTAGAGGTGAGGTACATGAACTCCTCTACTAGACAGAAGAGGTGGATGGCTCCTGCTCTGGTGACCTGCATGGCTCCAAGCCCTCTAAGGTAGTTTGGAAGATCTGGACTGACAAGGTGAGGAAGTTCCAGGTCTAGAAAGATGAGATGGACGATATTCACAGGTGGATGAGCTCCAGCTCTGGAGGGGTGAGGCAGGTGAGCTCCAGGTCCGGAGGGGTGAGGTGGATGAGCTCCAGGTCTGGAGGGGTGAGGTGGATGAGCTCCAGGTCTGGAGGGGTGAGGTGGATGAACTCCAGGTCTGACGGGGTGAGGCAGATGAGCTCCAGGTCTTGGAGGGGTGAGGTGGATGAGCTCCAGGTCTGAAGGGGTGAGATGTGTGAGCTCCAGGTCTGGAAGGGTGGGGTGGATGAGCTCCAGGTCTGGAGGGGTGAAGTAGATGAGCTCCAGGTGTGTAAGGATGATATGGATGAGCTCCAGGTCTGGAGAGGTGATGTGGATGAGTTCCAGGTCTGGAGAGGTGAGGTGGGGGAGCTCCAGGTCTAGAGAGATGAGGTGGGGGAGCTCCAGGTATGGAGGAGTGGGGTGGATGAGCTCCAGGTCTGTAGGGATGAGGTGGGTGAGCTCCAGGTTTGGAGGGGTGAGGTGGATGAGCTCCAGGTCTGGAGAGGTGAGTTAGATGGATCTCAAGGTTTGGAAAGCTGAGATGTACGATGATCAAATACGGAGAAGTGAGTTGGATGAGCTTCCAATTTTAAAAGTGTCTGTATGGATAATGATGGTGACTTCACGGTCAGGAAAGGTAAAGTGGATGGGCTCCAGGTCTTAAGAGGTGTACATTTCATAATCTCTAAATCTGGGGAGTCAATGCGATCGGCTCCAGAGCTGAGGTGGACAACTTCAGGGTAAGAGAAGGGGCCTAATCGCCAGGTCCAGAGAGGAAAGCAAAATGGTCTTGAGGTGAGCTACAGTTTCTCTGCAGAAGCATGGGGGTTGGCATCAGACTTAAGAAATATGCTATTGCTCATTTGCTGGATGACTCTGATGTCCATCAATTATAGGTGTCTGGTCTGCCCACCAAGCTGAAGGCAGTGTGTGTTCACTCCAACATGACCCGCAATCAGCGTGAAGCTGCCATTGAAAAGGTGAGATGGTTTATGATCTCCTGTCTGAGACCTGATTCTCCTGTAATTTATAATAGATTTCTGCTTTATTCCGTCTATTAAATGTTTAATATGTCGCTATTCTGCAGATAAGACATGGATTATCTGACCACAGGATGTAGTTGTGGCACACTCTACACATGCCGGGACTGGAGTACATTCCTTATATTGGGGGGCACAGCTATGATGTGTAGATGTAGGAGGGTGATGGAGATAAGACATGGACTATCTGACCACAGGACGTAGTTGTGGCACACACTACACATGCAGGGACTGGGGTGCATTCCTTATATTGGGGGCACAGCTATGATGTGTAGATGTAGGAGGGTGATGGAGGTCAGACATGGACTATCTGACCACAGGATGTAGTTGTGGCACTCTACACATGCCGGGACTGGAGTACATTCCTTATATTGGGGGCGCAGCTATGATGTGTAGATGTAGGAGGGTGATGGAGGTCAGACATGGACTATCTGACCACAGGATGTAGTTGTGGCACATTCTACACATGCAGGGACTGGGGTGCATTCCTTATATTGGGGGCACAGCTATGATGTGTAGATGTAGGAGGGTGATGGAGATAAGACATGGACTATCTGACCACAGGATGTAGTTGTGGCACACTCTACACATGCCGGGACTGGAGTACATTCCTTATATTGGGGGGCACAGCTATGATGTGTAGATGTAGGAGGGTGATGGTGGAGATAAGACATGGACTATCTGACCACAGGACGTAGTTGTGGCACACACTACACATGCCGGGACTGGGGTGCATTCCTTATATTGGGGGGCACAGCTATGATGTGTAGATATAGGAGGGTGATGGAGATAAGACATGGACTATCTGACCACAGGATGTAGTTGTGGCACATTCTACACATGCAGGGACTGGAGTACATTCCTTATATTGGGGGGCACAGCTATGATGTGTAGATGTAGGAGGGTGATGGTGGAGATAAGACATGGACTATCTGACCACAGGATGTAGTTGTGGCACTCTACACATGCCGGGACTGGAGTACATTCCTTATATTGGGGGGCGCAGCTATGATGTGTAGATGTAGGAGGGTGATGGAGATCAGACATGGACTATCTGACCACAGGATGTAGTTGTGGCACAGATGCTTTCCTTGCGTTGAAAGACATCCATGGCTACAATTACTAGGTAATGTCTATTGATGTAGATCCAGGGCTTTTATCTGATTGCCATCTGGAGTCGGGAAGGAATTTTTCCCTTTTGGGGCTAATTGGACCATGCCTTGTAAGGGTTTTTTTCGCCTTCCTCTGGATCAACAGGGATATGTGAGGGAGCAGGTTGGAGTTGTACTTTGTACTGGTAGAACTCGATGGACGTATGTATTTTTTCAACCAAAATAACTATGTAACTATGTAACTCTACACATGCAGGGACTGGGGTGCATTCCTTATATTGGGGGGCACAGCTATGATGTGTAGATATAGGAGGGTGATGGAGATAAGACATGGACTATCTGACCACAGGACGTAGTTGGGGCACTCTACACATGCAGGGACTGGGGAGCATTCTTTATATTGGGGGGCACAGTTATGATGTGTAGATGTCGGAATAACCAGTGTAATGTTTACAGTGCAGAATGTCTTCCCATGTAGCTGAATCACGGACATAATGTGTCTCAAATGCTTGCTTACAGACTCCAGCATTAAAACCTAATTCAAAGTTAAAAATTAATACTTATCTGCTATATTTTTTATTTAAAGTGTACCAGAGACGAACAATAGTCAAAGTTTTATACATACCTGGGGCTTCCTCCAGGCCCATCCGAACGGATCGCTCCCATGCCGCCGTCCTCAGACTTGGTGCTCTGGTACCGGGTCCTGTAACTTAGGCAAGTCGGCGCATGCGCAGTACGCTCTCTATGTCTCTCTCCAGCGGAGAATAGTACTGCACCTGCTCAAACTGGCCACGACTGGCCGACGGTACGGGACCCGGTACCGGAGCTGGAGAAGACTGAGGACGGCGGCGTGTGAGCGATCCGTGTGGGTGGGGCTGGAGGAAGCCCCAGGTATGTATAAAACTTTGACTATTGTTCGTCTCTGGTACACTTTAAATATTGACTTCATTTAAAAATCATTGTACCTCTCTTTATAAGGAGCTTTTGCTTATTATTACCAGGTCCTGCTAGTGGCCACAAGCAGCAATAACACTCATAATATATTGCACTATGAAACAAGGGGTAATTTTCTGGATAAGGCTTATAGTTTGAGTATCTAGAAAAAGTGAGGTCTTATTTTCAGGGAGACATGGCGGATAGCTATATGTTTGGTGTTAGATGTGTGACATCATCTACGATGGTCAGATCAGTGAAGCAGAGTTGTGACTGAGTGCTGCTCATGTTCCTGGATAGTATTGAGAAACATGAGGGCCATTTGTACCGGTTGCTTCTCGTGTCAGCTGATTCCCGTGTCTCTGCCCCCCGCAGGTGAAGGAAGGGAAGGTCCATGTGCTTCTCCTCTCTCCAGAGGCATTGGTTGGTGGAGGTCAGTCTGGATTCAGCTGTCTGCCTCCTGCTGATCAGCTGCCCCCAGTAGCGTTTGCCTGTATAGATGAAGTGCATTGTGTGTCGGAGTGGTCCCATAACTTCAGGCCCTGCTACCTGCGGCTGTGCAAGGTAAGCTCTCCTCTCCATCTTGTTTATGAGGAGCTTAGCTGTGGCCATTGTGTAATGCTCTGCCTCTCTTAGGTTCTCCGCGAACGCCTTGGGGTCCGCTGTCTTCTCGGTCTGACTGCCACTGCTACGCTGAGCACAGCACAAGACGTAGCCCGACACCTGGGTATCTCACATGGTGAGGAAACGCCCCTACAGCTGGCCGGAATACCCCGAAATTTACATCTCTCTGTATCTATGGACCAAGACCGGGACCAGGTGATGCCATCGTTTCCACCTAAGTTTAAGCAGCCAAACCATTATTGTCCAGAAATTACGCATCAACGACTCCCCCAGCTTCATTTTACTAGTGATAAAATACAGGAATGTGCAGTCAGGGCTGTACAGGGGTGTGCAGTCGGGGCTGTACAGGGGTGGACAGTCGGGGCAGTACCAGGGGGTGAGCAGTCGGGGCATTACAGGGGTGTGCAGTCGGGGCTGTACAGGGGTGGACAGTCGGGGCAGTACCAGGGGGTGAGCAGTCGGGGCAGTCAGGGCAGTACAGGGGTGGGCAGTCTGGGCAGTACAGGGGTGGGCAGTACAGGGGTGTGCAGTCTGGGCAGTACAGGGGTGTGCAGTCTGGGCAGTACAGGGGTGTGCAGTCGGGGCTGTACAGGGGTGTGCAGTCTGGGCAGTACAGGGGTGTGCAGTCGGGGCAGTACAGGGGTGTGCAGTTGGGGCAGTACAGGGGTGTGCAGTCGGGGCAGTACAGGGGTGTGCAGTCGGGGCAGTACAGGGGTGTGCAGTCAGGGCAGTACAGGGGTGTGCAGTCGGGGCAGTACAGGGGTGTGCAGTCTGGGCAGTACAGGGGTGGGCAGTCGGGGCAGTACAGGGGTGAGCAGTCAGGGCAGTACAGGGGTGGGCAGTGGGCAGTACAGGGGTGTGCAGTCGGGGCAGTACAGGGGTGTGCAGTCGGGGCAGTACAGGGGGGTGCAGTCGGGGCAGTACAGGGGTGTGCAGTCGGGGCAGTACAGGGGTGTGCAGTCAGGGCAGTACAGGGGTGGGCAGTCGGGGCAGTACAGGGGTGGACAGTCGGGGCAGTACAGGGGTGGGCAGTCGGGGCAGTACAGGGGGGTGCAGTACAGGGGGGTGCAGTACAGGGGTGTGTGCAGTCGGGGCAGTAAAGGGGTGTGTGCAGTTGGGGCAGTCAGGGCAGTACAGGGGTGTGCAGTCTGGGCAGTACAGGGGTGTGCAGTCTGGGCAGTACAGGGGTGTGCAGTCGGGGCAGTACACGAGTGTGCAGTCGGGGCAGTACAGGGGTGGGCAGTCGGGGCAGTACAAGGGTGTGCAGTCGGGGCAGTACAAGGGTGTGCAGTCGGGGCAGTACAGGGGTGTGCAGTCGGGGCAGTACAGGGGTGTGCAGTCGGGGCAGTACAGGGGTGTGCAGTCGGGGCAGTACAGGGGTGTGCAGTCGGGGCAGTACAAGGGTGTGCAGTCGGGGCAGTACAGGGGTGTGCAGTCGGGGCAGTACAGGGGTGTGCAGTCGGGGCAGTACAGGGGTGTGCAGTCTGGGCAGTACCGGGGGGTGCAGTACAGGGGTGTGCAGTCAGGGCAGTACAGGGGTGGGCAGTCTGGGCAGTACAGGGGGGTGCAGTACAGGGGTGTGCAGTTGGGGCAGTACAAGGGTGTGCAGTCGGGGCAGTACAGGGGGGTGCAGTACAGGGGTGTGCAGTCGGGGCAGTACAGGGGGGTGCAGTACAGGGGTGTGCAGTCGGGGCAGTACAGGGGTGTGCAGTCGGGGCAGTACAGTAGTGTGCAGTCGGGGCAGTATGTGTGCGTGCATGCGCGCAGTCAGGGCAGCAGTGTTTTATATATGGTGGTGGCGTCAGTTTGCACGTGTTTGGATTGTGCAGTCAGGTTAGTTTGCTGTCCTGGTTTTCTCATTGGTCACTTCTTCCCTCTTAGGCTCTTGTTGCCCTCTTGAAGGGTGATCGGTTTGGGTGTCTGGATTCTGTCATTATTTACTGTACTCGGAGGGAGGAGACACAGCGCCTGGCTGCATTATTGCGCACCTGCCTGCAGGGGGTGTTGGTGAAACCGTCAGTGAGTGAGGAGCAGGAGATGGACAGGAAGAAGATTGAGGGTATGATCATAGACCAGGCAATGGGCTCTCAGTAATGTTGTCTTTCTGTGACATTGACAGACGGTCATTAAATATTGCAGCAAGGAAGAAGATCCGTCGGCCCCTGAAGTGGATGGCGGACTCTTATCACGCCGGAATGTCGGCGGCTGAGCGGCGACGGGTGCAGAACAACTTCATGAGTGGCCAGCTCCGCATCGTGGTGGCTACTGTGGCCTTCGGGATGGGTCTAGACAAATCAGATGTTAGAGGAATTATCCACTACAACATGCCTAAAAACTTTGAGAGCTACGTCCAGGAGATTGGCCGAGCAGGGCGGGATGGCAAGGATGCCCACTGTCACCAGTTCCTGGATCCTGAGGTAAGAATGCCCCTTCATCTGTATAACGAGACCATCTATGTTAGCTGTAACACATGATAATGTGTTCTTCCCATGGACTCCTGTATAGCCGGGATTCCTGTAATCTGTATTACGAGACCTAGATCATCCGTGTTAGCAGTAACATGTGATAATATGTTCTTCCCATGGACTCCTGTATAGCCGGGATTCCTGTAATCTGTATTACGAGACCTAGATCATCCGTGTTAGCAGTAACATGTGATAATCTGTTCTTCCCATGGACTCCTGTATAGCCGGGATTCTTGTAATCTGTATTACGAGACAGAGATCATCCGTGTTAGCAGTAACATGTGATAATCTGTTCTTCCTATGGACTCCTGTATAGCCGGGATTCCTGTAATCTGTATTACGAGACCTAGATCATCCATGTTAACAGTAACATGTGATAATCTGTTCTTCCTATGGACTCCTGTATAGCCGGGATTCCTGTAATCTGTATTACGAGACCTAGATCATCCATGTTAGCAGTAACATGATAACCTGTGCTTCCCATGGACTCCTGTATAGCCGTGATTCCTGTAATCTGTATTACGAGACCTAGATCATCCATGTTAGCAGTAACATGTGATAATCTGTGCTTCCCATGGACTCCTGTATAGCCGGGATTCCTGTAATCTGTATTACGAGACCTAGATCATCCATGTTAGCAGTAACATGTGATAATCTGTACTTCCTATGGACTCCTGTATAGCCGGGATTCCTGTAATCTGTATTATGAGACAGAGGTCATCCGTGTTAAAGAGACTCTGAAGCGAGAATAAATCTCGCTTCAGAGCTCATAGTTAGCAGGGGCACGTGTGCCCCTCTGTGTGGGGTGGTGACTTCCACATGTGTGGAGTATGACATTGGTCCTTTAACATCAATAGTAAGCCAGCTGCAACTGTCATCCCACCCAACTCTCTATAAGCTTGCCAGCAGATGTTTGGAATCTTCTATGGTAACCTGGGAGTCTCCTAACCAATCTGTTCTTCCCATGGACTCCTGTATAGCCGGGATTTCTGTAATCTGTATTACGAGACAGAGATCATCCGTGTTAACAGTAACGTGATAATCTGTTCTTCCCATGGACTTCATTATAGCTGGGATTCCTGTAGGAATCTGTAATCCCATCTGTTGATCCAAAAACCTGAGCTCTTTTTCTACTTCATGTTGAAATGCTACACTGGAGGAGATCAACTTGGAACAGGATAGTAATCATAATTCATTGGTATGGGTAACCTCACCAACTCTACAATGACCCGATTGTGCTTTCTACCACAAGCTGCTGTTGGGTAGTCAGCATGCCAGTTTGTCTGAAGGGGACAGTGTCGGGAGTGGAGGGATGATTACTTTCTTGTGGATGTGGTCATCATCTTGTACCATGGTCTCTTCCACAAGCTGCTGTTGGGTAGCCAGCATGCTAGTTTGGCTGAAGGGGGAGTGGAGGGATGATTACGTTCTTGTGGATGTGGTCATCATCTTGTACCATGGTCTCTTCCACAAGCTGCTGTTGGGTAGCCAGCATGCTAGTTTGGCTGAAGGGGGAGTGGAGGGATGATTATGTTCTTGTGGATGTGGTCATCATCTTGTACCATGGTCTCTTCCACAAGCTGCTGTTGGGTAGTCAGCATGCTAGTTTGTCTGAAGGGGACAGTGTCGGGAGTGGAGGGATGATTACTTTCTTGTGCATGTGGTCATCATCTTGTACCATGGTCTCTTCCACAAGCTGCTGTTGGGTAGCCAGCATGCTAGTTTGGCTGAAGGGGGAGTGGAGGGATGATTACGTTCTTGTGGATGTGGGCATCCTCTTGTACCATGGTCTCTTCCACAAGCTGCTGTTGGGTAGCCAGCATGCTAGTTTGGCTGAAGGGGAGAGTGTCGGGATGATTACGTTCTTGTGGATGTGGTCATCATCTTGTACCATGGTCTCTTCCACAAGCTGCTGTTGGGTAGCCAGCATGGTAGTTTGGCTGACGGGGAGAGTGGAGGGATGATTACGTTCTTGTGGATGTGGTCATCATCTTGTACCATGGTCTCTTCCACAAGCTGCTGTTGGGTAGCCAGCATGCTAGTTTGGCTGAAGGGGGAGTGGAGGGATGATTACGTTCTTGTGGATGTGGTCATCATCTTGTACCATGGTCTCTTCCACAAGCTGCTGTTGGGTAGACAGCATGCTAGTTTGGCTGAAGGGGGAGTGGAGGGATGATTACGTTCTTGAGGATGTGGTCATCATCTTGTACCATGGTCTCTTCCACAAGCTGCTGTTGGGTAGCCAGCATGGTAGTTTGGCTGAAGGGGGGAGTGGAGGGATGATTACATTCTTGAGGATGTGGTCATCCTCTTGTACCATGGTCTCTTCCTCAAGCTGCTGTTGGGTAGCCAGCATGCTAGTTTGTCTGAAGGGGACAGTGTCGGGAGTGGAGGGATGATTACGTTCTTGTGGATGTGGTCATCCTCTTGTACCATGGTCTCTTCCACAAGCTGCTGTTGGGTAGTCAGCATGCTAGTTTGTCTGAAGGGGACAGTGTCGGGAGTGGAGGGATGATTACGTTCTTGTGGATGTGGTCATCCTCTTGTACCATGGTCTCTTCCACAAGCTGCTGTTGGGTAGCCAGCATGGTAGTTTGGCTGAAGGGGCGAGTGGAGGGATGATTACATTCTTGAGGATGTGGTCATCCTCTTGTACCATGGTCTCTTCCACAAGCTGCTGTTGGGTAGCCAGCATGCTAGTTTGGCTGAAGGGGGGAGGGGAGGGATGATTACGTTTTTGTGGATGTGGTCATCATCTTGTACCATGGTCTCTTCCACAAGCTGCTGTTGGGTAGCCAGCATGCTAGTTTGGCTGAAGGGGGAGTGGAGAGATGATTACGTTTTTGTGGATGTGGTCATCATCTTGTACCATGGTCTCTTCCACAAGCTGCTGTTGGGTAGCCAGCATGCTAGTTTGGCTGAAGGGGGAGTGGAGGGATGATTACGTTCTTGCGGATGTGGTCATCATCTTGTACCATGGTCTCTTCCACAAGCTGCTGTTGGGTAGCCAGCATGCTAGTTTGGCTGAAGGGGGAGTGGAGGGATGATTACATTCTTGAGGATGTGGTCATCATCTTGTACCATGGTCTCTTCCACAAGCTGCTGTTGGGTAGCCAGCATGCTAGTTTGGCTGAAGGGGGAGTGGAGAGATGATTACGTTCTTGTGGATGTGGTCATCATCTTGTACCATGGTCTCTTCCACAAGCTGCTGTTGGGTAGCCAGCATGCTAGTTTGGCTGAAGGGGGAGTGGAGAGATGTTTACGTTCTTGTGAATGTGGTCATCCTCTTGTACCATGGTCTCTTCCACAAGCTGCTGTTGGGTAGCCAGCATGGTAGTTTGGCTGAAGGGGGGAGTGGAGGGATGATTACGTTCTTGTGGATGTGGTCATCCTCTTGTACCATGGTCTCTTCCACAAGCTGCTGTTGGGTAGCCAGCATGGTAGTTTGGCTGAAGGGGGGAGTGGAGGGATGATTACGTTCTTGTGGATGTGGTCATCCTCTTGTACCATGGTCTCTTCCACAAGCTGCTGTTGGGTAGCCAGCATGCTAGTTTGGCTGAAGGGGGAGTGGAGGGATGATTACGTTCTTGTGGATGTGGGCATCCTCTTGTACCATGGTCTCTTCCACAAGCTGCTGTTGGGTAGCCAGCATGGTAGTTTGGCTGAAGGGGGGAGTGGAGGGATAATTACGTTCTTGTGGATGTGGTCATCATCTTGTACCATGGTCTCTTCCACAAGCTGCTGTTGGGTAGCCAGCATGCTAGTTTGGCTGAAGGGGGGAGTGGAGGGATAATTACGTTCTTGTGGATGTGGTCATCATCATGGTCTCTTTTAGGCACAGGATGTCAGTGAGCTGCGCAGACACGTGTATGCCGACTCTGTGGATTATATTGCGGTGAAGAAACTGGTACAGCGAATATTCCCCTCCTGCAAGTGCCGTCATATCCATAGAAAGCAAGAGGCTCTGAGCAGGGTAAGATGCTTCTAGTGTGACCGCGTACATTATACAGCTACAGTGTCATCGCACAAGATGTCAGGTGGATGATGATGATGGATTGAATGAGCGTAGACACAATGTGAGGGTTATCAGCAGGGACATTAAAGAGAAACTCCGACCAAGAATTGAGCTTTATCCCAATCAGTAGCGGATACCCCCTTTTACATGAGAAATCTATTCCTTTTCACAAACAGACCATCAGGGGGCGCTGTATGACTGATATTGTGGTGAAACCCCTCCAACAAGAAACTCTGAGGACTGTGGTACTCCAGGCAGTTTCCTGTCTGTGAACCTTGTTGCATTGTGGGAAATAGCTGTTTCCAACTGCCAAAAAAGCATGCAGCAGCTACATCACCTGCCAGCAGTAAAAATGTCACCATGTAATAAATGTCAGGATGTAAATCAGGGAGAGGAAAGATTTTACAATGGGCAAACACTGACTAAATCATTTATACATAATTATTTTAAATATGAAGCACTTTTTTAATTACATTATTTTCAATGGAGTTCCTCTTTAAGCACTCCTGATAGCATAGCTTCTCTCCACTCATTTCCAGTGAGGCTTATCTTCTGTCCTGCAGAGCTGTGAGGTGGAGGATGATGATGATTGGTAAGGTGTATCTTCTGTCCTGCAGGGCTGTGAGGTGGAGGATGATGATGATTGGTAAGGTGTATCTTCTGTCCTCCTGCAGAGCTGTGAGGTGGAGGATGATGATGATTGGTAAGGTGTATCTTCTGTCCTCCTGCAGGGCTGTGAGGTGGATGATGATGATTGGTAAAGTGTATCTTCTGTCCTCCTGCAGAGCTGTGAGGTGGCTGATGATGATGATTGGTAAGGTGAATCTTCTGTCCTCCTGCAGAGCTGTGAGGTGGATGATGATGATTGGTAAGGTGTATCTTCTGTCCTGCAGGGCTGTGAGGTGGATGATGATGATTGGTAAGGTGTATCTTCTGTCCTCCTGCAGGGCTGTGAGGTGGATGATGATGATTGGTAAGGTGTATCTTCTGTCCTCCTGCAGGGCTGTGAGGTGGATGATGATGATTGGTAAGGTGTATCTTCTGTCCTGCAGGGCTGTGAGGTGGATGATGATGATTGGTAAGGTGTATCTTCTGTCCTCCTGCAGGGCTGTGAGGTGGATGATGATGATGATTGGTAAGGTGAATCTTCTGTCCTCCTGCAGAGCTGTGAGGTGGATGATGATGATTGGTAAGGTGTATCTTCTGTCCTCCTGCAGGGCTGTGAGGTGGATGATGATGATTGGTAAGGTTTATCGTCTGTCCTCCTGCAGAGCTGTGAGGTGGATGATGATGATTGGTAAGGTGTAGCTTCTGTCCTCCTGCAGAGCTGTGAGGTGGATGATGATGATTGGTAAGGTGTATCTTCTGTCCTCCTGCAGGGCTGTGAGGTGGATGATGATGATTGGTAAGGTGTATCTTCTGTCCTCCTGCAGGGCTGTGAGGTGGATGATGATGATTGGTAAGGTGTAGCTTCTGTCCTCCTGCAGAGCTGTGAGGTGGATGATGATGATTGGTAAGGTGTATCTTCTGTCCTCCTGCAGGGCTGTGAGGTGGATGATGATGATTGGTAAGGTGTAGCTTCTGTCCTCCTGCAGAGCTGTGAGGTGGATGATGATGATTGGTAAGGTTTATCTTCTGTCCTCCTGCAGAGCTGTGAGGTGGATGATGATGATTGGTAAGGTGTATCTTCTGTCCTCCTGCAGGACTGTGAGGTGGATGATGATGATTGGTAAGGTGTATCTTCTGTCCTCCTGCAGTGCTGTGAGGTGGATGATGATGATTGGTAAGGTGTATCTTCTGTCCTCCTGCAGGGCTGTGAGGTGGATGATGATGATTGGTAAGGTGTATCTTCTGTCCTCCTGCAGGGCTGTGAGGTGGATGATGATGATTGGTAAGGTGTATCTTCTGTCCTCCTGCAAAGCTGTGAGGTGGATGATGATGATTGGTAAGGTGTATCTTCTGTCCTGCAGAGCTGTGAGGTGGATGATGATGATGATTGGTAAGGTGTATCTTCTCTCCTGCAGGGCTGTGAGGTGGATGATGATGATTGGTAAGGTGTATCTTCTGTCCTCCTGCAGGGCTGTGAGTTGGAGGATGATGATTGGTAAGGTGTATCTTCTGTCCTCCTGCAGGGCTGTGAGGTGGATGATGATGATTGGTAAGGTGTATCTTCTGTCCTCCTGCAGAGCTGTGAGGTGGATGATGATGATTGGTAAGGTGTATCTTCTGTCCTGCAGGGCTGTGAGGTGGATGATGATGATTGGTAAGGTGTATCTTCTGTCCTCCTGCAGAGCTGTGAGGTGGATGATGATGATTGGTAAGGTGTATCTTCTGTCCTCCTGCAGAGCTGTGAGGTGGAGGATGATGATTGGTAAGGTGTATCTTCTGTCCTCTTGCAGGGCTGTGAGGTGGATGATGATGATTGGTAAGGTGTATCTTCTGTCCTCCTGCAGAGCTGTGAGGTGGATGATGATGATTGGTAAGGTGTATCTTCTGTCCTCCTGCAGGGCTGTGAGGTGGATGATGATGATTGGTAAGGTGTATCTTCTGTCCTCCTGCAGGGCTGTGAGGTGGATGATGATGATTGGTAAGGTGTATTTTCTGTCCTGCAGGGCTGTGAGGTGGATGATGATGATTGGTAAGGTGTATCTTCTGTCCTCCTGCAGGGCTGTGGGGTGGATGATGATGATTGGTAAGGTGTATCTTCTGTCCTCCTGCAGGGCTGTGAGGTGGAGGATGATGATGATTGGTAAGGTGTATCTTCTGTCCTCCTGCAGGGCTGTGAGGTGGATGATGATGATGATTGGTAAGGTGTATCTTCTGTCCTCCTGCAGACCTGTGAGGTGGATGATGATGATGATTGGTAAGGTGTATCTTCTGTCCTCCTGCAGGGCTGTGAGGTGGATGATGATGATTGGTAAGGTGTAGCTTCTGTCCTCCTGCAGAGCTGTGAGGTGGATGATGATGATTGGTAAGGTGTATCTTCTGTCCTCCTGCAGGGCTGTGAGGTGGATGATGATGATTGGTAAGGTGTATCTTCTGTCCTCCTGCAGAGCTGTGAGGTGGATGATGATGATTGGTAAGGTGTATCTTCTGTCCTCCTGCAGTGCTGTGGGGTGGATGATGATGATTGGTAAGGTGTATCTTCTGTCCTCCTGCAGGGCTGTGAGGTGGATGATGATGATGATTGGTAAGGTGTATCTTCTGTCCTCTTGCAGGGCTGTGAGGTGGATGATGATGATTGGTAAGGTGTATCTTCTGTCCTCCTGCAGAGCTGTGAGGTGGATGATGATGATGATTGGTAAGGTGTATCTTCTGTCCTCCTGCAGGGCTGTGAGGTGGATGATGATGATTGGTAAGGTTTATCTTCTGTCCTCCTGCAGAGCTGTGAGGTGGATGATGATGATTGGTAAGGTGTATCTTCTGTCCTCCTGCAGAGCTGTGAGGTGGATGATGATGATTGGTAAGGTGTATCTTCTGTCCTCCTGCAGGACTGTGAGGTGGATGATGATGATGATTGGTAAGGTGTATCTTCTGTCCTCCTGCAGGGCTGTGAGGTGGATGATGATGATTGGTAAGGTTTATCTTCTGTCCTCCTGCAGAGCTGTGAGGTGGATGATGATGATTGGTAAGGTGTATCTTCTGTCCTCCTGCAGAGCTGTGAGGTGGATGATGATGATTGGTAAGGTGTATCTTCTGTCCTCCTGCAGGGCTGTGAGTGGATGATGATGATTGGTAAGGTGTATCTTCTGTCCTCCTGCAGGGCTGTGAGGTGGATGATGATGATGATTGGTAAGGTGTATCTTCTGTCCTCCTGCAGGGCTGTGAGGTGGATGATGATGATTGGTAAGGTGTAGCTTCTGTCCTCCTGCAGGGCTTTGAGGTGGATGATGATGATTGGTAAGATGTATCTTCTGTCCTCCTGCAGGGCTGTGAGGTGGATGATGATGATTGGTAAGGTGTAGCTTCTGTCCTCCTGCAGGGCTGTGAGGTGGATGATGATGATTGGTAAGGTGTATCTTCTGTCCTCCTGCAGGGCTGTGAGGTGGATTATTATTATTATTATTTATTGTATTTATAAAGCGCCAACATATTACGCAGCGCTGAACATTAATTTAGGTTACAGACAATATTTAGGGGTGACATACAGCAATATGACAATACAGGAATACAAGAAAACCTGATCACACAGCACAGTATGAGTACAAGGTAATGCTTAGTCAGTCACTGGATGGAGCATGGAGATTAGGCAAGTTAGGTTCACTCAGATGCATAGCATGGGTTCACAGTAATGGAGGTGCATGATCAGGTAGGACACAAAAGGAGGAGGACCCTGCCCAAAGGCTTACAATCTAGAGGGAGAGGTAAGGAGACGAATGGTAGGGGACCAGAGTTCAGCTGTAGGTTTAGAGCACTTGTGAGGGGTAGTAGGCCAGAGTGAAAAGGTGAGTTTTGAGGGCTTTCTTGAAGATGTTGAAGGAGGGGGCTGCCCTAATGGGTGGAGGTAGGGAGTTCCATAGTGTTGGAGCAGCTCTTGACAAGTCCTGGAGGCGTGCATGGGACTGGGTGATGCGGAGGGCGGTTAGGCGAAGTTCATTGGAAGAGCGGAGTGAGCGGCTAGGTGTGTACCTCTGAGTAAGATCGGAAATGTAGGTTGGACAGGTTTTGTGGACAGATTTGTAGGTCAGACACAGTATCTTGAATTTGATTCTGGACTGGATAGGAAGCCAGTGGAGGGATTCTAGGAGGGGATCTGCCGTGGTGGAGCGATGGGAGCAGTGGATAATTCTGGCTGCCGCATTCATGATGGACTGCAGTGGGGCTGTTCGGGTCATAGGGAGACCAGACAGCAGGGCATTGCAGTAGTCAAGGCGGGAAATTATGAGGGCATGGATGAGGAGTTTGGTGGTGGCAGAGGTCAGGAAAGGGCGAATCTTACAGATGTTACGAAGGTGGAAGTTGCAGGACTTTGGGAGGATTTGGATGTGGGAAGTGAAGGAGAGTGCGGAGTCCAGGGTGACACCCAGACAACGGGCTTGAGAGGTAGGGCGAATGGTAGTGTGGTTAACAGTGACATGCACATCTGGGAGGTTCGTGGATGGCCGGGGTGGGAAGATCATAAATTCCGTTTTGTCTAGATTTAGTTTCAGGAACCTAGCGGACATCCAGGAGGAGATGGCTGATAGGCAGGAGGAGACCTTGTCCATGGTAGTGGTGGATATGTCAGGGGTGTGAAGGTAGATCTGGGTGTCATCTGCATACAGATGTTAGTTAAAACCCATGGAGGAGATAACCTTGCCAATGGAGGATGTGTATAGGGTGAACAGTAGGGGGCCAAGGACCGAACCTTGGGGGACTCCCACCGAGAGGTGGTTGGGGGTGGACGAGGACTCATTGAAGGCGGTCGTGAAGGAGCGGTTGGAGAGGTAGGATGAAAGCTAGGACAGGGCGAGATCGTGAATGCTCAAGGACTGGAGGGACTGGAGGAGTAGGGGATGATCTACTGTGTCAAAAGCTGCTGAAAGGTCAAGGAGGAGGAGAATGGAGTATTTACCTTCAGCTTTAGCTAAGGCAAGGTCATTGACCACTTTGGTGAGAGCAGTTTCGGTTGAGTGGGCAGGCCGAAATCCAGATTGCAGTGGGTCTAGGAGTGAGTTGGCATTGAGGTACTGGGTCAGGCGTTTGTGAACCAGACGCTCCAGGAGTTTTGAGGCAAAGGGGAGGAGGGAGATAGGACGGTAGTTGGAGGGTAGCGAGGGGTCGAGGGAGGGTTTCTTGAGCAGGGGTAGTACAGTGGCCTGCTTGAAGTCTGAGGGGAAGGTGCCTGTGGATAGGGAGAGGTTGAACAGGGTAGTGAGGACTGGGGCCAATTCCGTGAAGTGAGGCTGGAGTAAATCAGAAGGGATGGGGTCAAGGGGCGAAGTAGTGGTATGGGAAGTCTGCAGTAGGTGGTTGACTTCCTCGGTGGTAGCAGGAGTGAAGGATGTGAGGGGAGGATAGGGTGGAGGAGGAGCTGGTTGGGAGGGGGTGGGAGGTGAAGATTGGAGAGGTGGATGATGATGATTGGTGTATCTTCTGTCCTCCTGCAGGGCTGTGAGGTGGATGATGATGATTGGTAAGGTGTATCTTCTGTCCTCCTGCAGGGCTGTGAGGTGGATGATGATGATGATTGGTAAGGTGTATCTTCTGTCCTCCTGCAGGGCTGTGAGGTGGATGATGATGATTGGTAAGGTGTATCTTCTGTCCTCCTGCAGGGCTGTGAGGTGGATGATGATGATGATTGGTAAGGTGTATCTTCTGTCCTCCTGCAGGGCTGTGAGGTGGTTGATGATGATTGGTAAGGTTTATCTTCTGTCCTCCTGCAGAGCTGTGAGGTGAATGATGATGATTGGTAAGGTGTAGCTTCTGTCCTCCTGCAGGGCTGTGAGGTGGATGATGATGATTGGTAAGGTGTATCTTCTGTCCTCCTGCAGGGCTGTGAGGTGGATGATGATGATTGGTAATGTGTATCTTCTGTCTTCCTGCAGGGCTGTGAGGTGGATGATGATGATGATTGGTAAGGTGTATCTTCTGTCCTCCTGCAGAGCTGTGAGGTGGATGATGATGATTGGTAAGGTGTATCTTCTGTCCTCCTGCAGGGCTGTGAGGTGGATGATGATGATTGGTAAGGTGTATCTTCTGTCCTCCTGCAGGGCTGTGAGGTGGATGATGATGATTGGTAAGGTGTATTTTCTGTCCTGCAGGGCTGTGAGGTGGATGATGATGATTGGTAAGGTGTATCTTCTGTCCTCCTGCAGGGCTGTGGGGTGGATGATGATGATTGGTAAGGTGTATCTTCTGTCCTCCTGCAGGGCTGTGAGGTGGAGGATGATGATGATTGGTAAGGTGTATCTTCTGTCCTCCTGCAGGGCTGTGAGGTGGATGATGATGATGATTGGTAAGGTGTATCTTCTGTCCTCCTGCAGACCTGTGAGGTGGATGATGATGATGATTGGTAAGGTGTATCTTCTGTCCTCCTGCAGGGCTGTGAGGTGGATGATGATGATTGGTAAGGTGTAGCTTCTGTCCTCCTGCAGAGCTGTGAGGTGGATGATGATGATTGGTAAGGTGTATCTTCTGTCCTCCTGCAGGGCTGTGAGGTGGATGATGATGATTGGTAAGGTGTATCTTCTGTCCTCCTGCAGAGCTGTGAGGTGGATGATGATGATTGGTAAGGTGTATCTTCTGTCCTCCTGCAGTGCTGTGGGGTGGATGATGATGATTGGTAAGGTGTATCTTCTGTCCTCCTGCAGGGCTGTGAGGTGGATGATGATGATGATTGGTAAGGTGTATCTTCTGTCCTCTTGCAGGGCTGTGAGGTGGATGATGATGATTGGTAAGGTGTATCTTCTGTCCTCCTGCAGAGCTGTGAGGTGGATGATGATGATGATTGGTAAGGTGTATCTTCTGTCCTCCTGCAGGGCTGTGAGGTGGATGATGATGATTGGTAAGGTTTATCTTCTGTCCTCCTGCAGAGCTGTGAGGTGGATGATGATGATTGGTAAGGTGTATCTTCTGTCCTCCTGCAGAGCTGTGAGGTGGATGATGATGATTGGTAAGGTGTATCTTCTGTCCTCCTGCAGGACTGTGAGGTGGATGATGATGATGATTGGTAAGGTGTATCTTCTGTCCTCCTGCAGGGCTGTGAGGTGGATGATGATGATTGGTAAGGTTTATCTTCTGTCCTCCTGCAGAGCTGTGAGGTGGATGATGATGATTGGTAAGGTGTATCTTCTGTCCTCCTGCAGAGCTGTGAGGTGGATGATGATGATTGGTAAGGTGTATCTTCTGTCCTCCTGCAGGGCTGTGAGGTGGATGATGATGATTGGTAAGGTGTATCTTCTGTCCTCCTGCAGGGCTGTGAGGTGGATGATGATGATGATTGGTAAGGTGTATCTTCTGTCCTCCTGCAGGGCTGTGAGGTGGATGATGATGATTGGTAAGGTGTAGCTTCTGTCCTCCTGCAGGGCTTTGAGGTGGATGATGATGATTGGTAAGATGTATCTTCTGTCCTCCTGCAGGGCTGTGAGGTGGATGATGATGATTGGTAAGGTGTAGCTTCTGTCCTCCTGCAGGGCTGTGAGGTGGATGATGATGATTGGTAAGGTGTATCTTCTGTCCTCCTGCAGGGCTGTGAGGTGGATTATTATTATTATTATTTATTGTATTTATAAAGCGCCAACATATTACGCAGCGCTGAACATTAATTTAGGTTACAGACAATATTTAGGGGTGACATACAGCAATATGACAATACAGGAATACAAGAAAACCTGATCACACAGCACAGTATGAGTACAAGGTAATGCTTAGTCAGTCACTGGATGGAGCATGGAGATTAGGCAAGTTAGGTTCACTCAGATGCATAGCATGGGTTCACAGTAATGGAGGTGCATGATCAGGTAGGACACAAAAGGAGGAGGACCCTGCCCAAAGGCTTACAATCTAGAGGGAGAGGTAAGGAGATGAATGGTAGGGGACCAGAGTTCAGCTGTAGGTTTAGAGCACTTGTGAGGGGTAGTAGGCCAGAGTGAAAAGGTGAGTTTTGAGGGCTTTCTTGAAGATGTTGAAGGAGGGGGCTGCCCTAATGGGTGGAGGTAGGGAGTTCCATAGTGTTGGAGCAGCTCTTGACAAGTCCTGGAGGCGTGCATGGGACTGGGTGATGCGGAGGGCGGTTAGGCGAAGTTCATTGGAAGAGCGGAGTGAGCGGCTAGGTGTGTACCTCTGAGTAAGATCGGAAATGTAGGTTGGACAGGTTTTGTGGACAGATTTGTAGGTCAGACACAGTATCTTGAATTTGATTCTGGACTGGATAGGAAGCCAGTGGAGGGATTCTAGGAGGGGATCTGCCGTGGTGGAGCGATGGGAGCAGTGGATAATTCTGGCTGCCGCATTCATGATGGACTGCAGTGGGGCTGTTCGGGTCATAGGGAGACCAGACAGCAGGGCATTGCAGTAGTCAAGGCGGGAAATTATGAGGGCATGGATGAGGAGTTTGGTGGTGGCAGAGGTCAGGAAAGGGCGAATCTTACAGATGTTACGAAGGTGGAAGTTGCAGGACTTTGGGAGGATTTGGATGTGGGAAGTGAAGGAGAGTGCGGAGTCCAGGGTGACACCCAGACAACGGGCTTGAGAGGTAGGGCGAATGGTAGTGTGGTTAACAGTGACATGCACATCTGGGAGGTTCGTGGATGGCCGGGGTGGGAAGATCATAAATTCCGTTTTGTCTAGATTTAGTTTCAGGAACCTAGCGGACATCCAGGAGGAGATGGCTGATAGGCAGGAGGAGACCTTGTCCATGGTAGTGGTGGATATGTCAGGGGTGTGAAGGTAGATCTGGGTGTCATCTGCATACAGATGTTAGTTAAAACCCATGGAGGAGATAACCTTGCCAATGGAGGATGTGTATAGGGTGAACAGTAGGGGGCCAAGGACCGAACCTTGGGGGACTCCCACCGAGAGGTGGTTGGGGGTGGACGAGGACTCATTGAAGGCGGTCGTGAAGGAGCGGTTGGAGAGGTAGGATGAAAGCTAGGACAGGGCGAGATCGTGAATGCTCAAGGACTGGAGGGACTGGAGGAGTAGGGGATGATCTACTGTGTCAAAAGCTGCTGAAAGGTCAAGGAGGAGGAGAATGGAGTATTTACCTTCAGCTTTAGCTAAGGCAAGGTCATTGACCACTTTGGTGAGAGCAGTTTCGGTTGAGTGGGCAGGCCGAAATCCAGATTGCAGTGGGTCTAGGAGTGAGTTGGCATTGAGGTACTGGGTCAGGCGTTTGTGAACCAGACGCTCCAGGAGTTTTGAGGCAAAGGGGAGGAGGGAGATAGGACGGTAGTTGGAGGGTAGCGAGGGGTCGAGGGAGGGTTTCTTGAGCAGGGGTAGTACAGTGGCCTGCTTGAAGTCTGAGGGGAAGGTGCCTGTGGATAGGGAGAGGTTGAACAGGGTAGTGAGGACTGGGGCCAATTCCGTGAAGTGAGGCTGGAGTAAATCAGAAGGGATGGGGTCAAGGGGCGAAGTAGTGGTATGGGAAGTCTGCAGTAGGTGGTTGACTTCCTCGGTGGTAGCAGGAGTGAAGGATGTGAGGGGAGGATAGGGTGGAGGAGGAGCTGGTTGGGAGGGGGTGGGAGGTGAAGATTGGAGAGGTGGATGATGATGATTGGTGTATCTTCTGTCCTCCTGCAGGGCTGTGAGGTGGATGATGATGATTGGTAAGGTGTATCTTCTGTCCTCCTGCAGGGCTGTGAGGTGGATGATGATGATGATTGGTAAGGTGTATCTTCTGTCCTCCTGCAGGGCTGTGAGGTGGATGATGATGATTGGTAAGGTGTATCTTCTGTCCTCCTGCAGGGCTGTGAGGTGGATGATGATGATGATTGGTAAGGTGTATCTTCTGTCCTCCTGCAGGGCTGTGAGGTGGTTGATGATGATTGGTAAGGTTTATCTTCTGTCCTCCTGCAGAGCTGTGAGGTGAATGATGATGATTGGTAAGGTGTAGCTTCTGTCCTCCTGCAGGGCTGTGAGGTGGATGATGATGATTGGTAAGGTGTATCTTCTGTCCTCCTGCAGGGCTGTGAGGTGGATGATGATGATTGGTAATGTGTATCTTCTGTCTTCCTGCAGGGCTGTGAGGTGGATGATGATGATGATTGGTAAGGTGTATCTTCTGTCCTCCTGCAGTGCTGTGAGGTGGATGATGATGATTGGTAAGGTGTATCTTCTGTCCTCCTGCAGGGCTGTGAGGTGGATGATGATGATTGGTAAGGTTTATCTTCTGTCCTCCTGCAGAGCTGTGAGGTGAATGATGATGATTGGTAAGGTGTAGCTTCTGTCCTCCTGCAGAGCTGTGAGGTGGATGATGATGATTGGTAAGGTGTATCTTCTGTCCTCCTGCAGGGCTGTGAGGTGGATGATGATGATTGGTAAGGTGTATCTTCTGTCCTCCTGCAGGGCTGTGAGGTGGATGATGATGATGATTGGTAAGGTGTATCTTCTGTCCTCCTGCAGGGCTGTGAGGTGGATGATGATGATGATGATGATTGGTAAGGTGTATCTTCTGTCCTCCTGCAGAGCTGTGAGGTGGATGATGATGATTGGTAAGGTGTATCTTCTGTCCTCCTGCAGGGCTGTGAGGTGGAGGATGATGATGATTGGTAAGGCTTATCTTCTGTCCTCCTGCAGAGCTGTGAGGTGGATGATGATGATTGGTAAGGTGTATCTTCTGTCCTCCTGCAGAGCTGTGAGGTGGATGATGATGATTGGTAAGGTGTATCTTCTGTCCTCCTGCAGGGCTGTGAGGTGGATGATGATGATTGGTAAGGTGTATCTTCTGTCCTCCTGCAGGGCTGTGAGGTGAATGATGATGATTGGTAAAGTGTATCTTCTGTCCTCCTGCAGAGCTGTTAGGTGGATGATGATGATTGGTAAGATGTATCTTCTGTCCTCCTGCAGGGCTGTGAGGTGGATGATGATGATTGGTACGGTATATCTTCTGTCCTCCTGCAGGACTGTGAGGTGGATGGTGATGATTGGTAAGGTGTATCTTCTGTCCTCCTGCAGTGCTGTGAGGTGGATGATGATGATTGGTAAGGTGTATCTTCTGTCCTCCTGCAGGGCTGAGAGGTGGAGGATGATGATTAGTAAGGTGTATGTTCTGTCCTGCAGAGCTGTGAGATGGATGATGATGATTGGTAAGGTGTATCTTCTGTCCTCCTGCTGGGCTGTGAGGTGGATGATGATGATTGGTAAGGTGTATCTTCTCTCCTGCAGGGCTGTGAGGTGGATGATGATGATGATTGGTAAGGTGTATCTTCTGTCCTACTGCAGGGCTGTGGGGTGGAGGATGATGATGATTGGTAAGGTGTATCTTCTGTCCTCCTGCAGAGCTGTGAGGTGGATGATGATGATGATTGGTAAGGTGTATCTTCTGTCCTGCTGGGCTGTGAGGTGGAGGATGATGATGATTGGTAAGGCTTATCTTCTGTCCTCCTGCAGGGCTGTGAGGTGGATGATGATGATTGGTAAGGTGTATCTTCTGTCCTCCTGCAGGGCTGTGAGGTGGATGATGATGATTGGTAAGGTGTATCTTCTGTCCTCCTGCAGAGCTGTGAGGTGGATGATGATGATTGGTAAGGTGAATCTTCTGTCCTCCTGCAGGGCTGTGAGGTGGATGATGATGATTGGTAAAGTGTATCTTCTGTCCTCCTGCAGAGCTGTGAGGTGGATGATGATGATTGGTAAGGTGTATCTTCTGTCCTCCTGCAGGGCTGTGAGGTGGATGATGATGATGATTGGTAAGGTTTATCTTCTGTCCTCCTGCAGAGCTGTGAGGTGGATGATGATGATTGGTAAGGTGTATCTTCTGTCCTCCTGCAGGGCTGTGAGGTGGATGATGATGATGATGATTGGTAAGTTGTATCTTCTGTCCTCCTGCAGAGCTGTGAAGTGGATGATTATGATTGGTAAGGTGTATCTTCTGTCCTGCAGGGCTGTGAGTTGGAGGATGATGATTGGTAAGGTGTATCTTCTGTCCTGCAGGGCTGTGAGTTGGAGGATGATGATTGGTAAGGTGTATCTTCTGTCCTCCTGCAGAGCTGTGAGGTGGATGATGATGATTGGTAAGGTGTATCTTCTGTCCTCCTGCAGGACTGTGAGGTGGATGATGATGATTGGTAAGGTGTATCTTCTGTCCTCCTGCAGTGCTGTGAGGTGGATGATGATGATTGGTAAGGTGTATCTTCTGTCCTCCTGCAGGGCTGTGAGGTGGATGATGATGATTGGTAAGGTTTATCTTCTGTCCTCCTGCAGAGCTGTGAGGTGGATGATGATGATTGGTAAGGTGTATCTTCTGTCCTCCTGCAGGGCTGTGAGGTGGATGATGATGATTGGTAAGGTGTATCTTCTGTCCTCCTGCAGGGCTGTGAGGTGGATGATGATGATTGGTAAGGTGTAGCTTCTGTCCTCCTGCAGGGCTGTGAGGTGGATGATGATGATTGGTAAGGTTTATCTTCTGTCCTCCTGCAGAGCTGTGAGGTGGATGATGATGATTGGTAAGGTGTATCTTCTGTCCTCCTGCAGGACTGTGAGGTGGATGATGATGATTGGTAAGGTGTGTCTTCTGTCCTCCTGCAGTGCTGTGAGGTGGATGATGATGATTGGTAAGGTGTATCTTCTGTCCTCCTGCAGGGCTGTGAGGTGGATGATGATGATTGGTAAGGTTTATCTTCTGTCCTCCTGCAGAGCTGTGAGGTGGATGATGATGATTGGTAAGGTGTAGCTTCTGTCCTCCTGCAGAGCTGTGAGGTGGATGATGATGATTGGTAAGGTGTATCTTCTGTTCTCCTGCAGGGCTGTGAGGTGGATGATGATAATTGGTAAGGTGTATCTTCTGTCCTCCTGCAGGGCTGTGAGGTGGATGATGATGATGATTGGTAAGGTGTATCTTCTGTCCTCCTGCAGGGCTGTGAGGTGGATGATGATGATGATGATTGGTAAGGTGTATCTTCTGTCCTCCTGCAGAGCTGTGAGGTGGATGATGATGATTGGTAAGGTGTATCTTCTGTCCTCCTGCAGGGCTGTGAGGTGGAGGATGATGATGATTGGTAAGGCTTATCTTCTGTCCTCCTGCAGAGCTGTGAGGTGGATGATGATGATGATTGGTAAGGTGTATCTTCTGTCCTCCTGCAGGGCTGTGGGGTGGATGATGATGATTGGTAAGGTGTATCTTCTGTCCTCCTGCAGGGCTGTGAGGTGGATGATGATGATTGGTAAGGTGTATCTTCTGTCCTCCTGCAGGGCTGTGAGGTGGATGATGATGATTGGTAAGGTGTATCTTCTGTCCTCCTGCAGAGCTGTGAGGTGGATGATGATGATTGGTAAGGTGTATCTTCTGTCCTCCTGCAGGGCTATGAGGTGGATGATGATGATTGCTAAGGTGTATCTTCTGTCCTCCTGCAGGGCTGTGAGGTGGATGATGATGATTGGTAAAGTGTATCTTCTGTCCTCCTGCAGAGCTGTTAGGTGGATGATGATGATGATTGGTAAGATGTATCTTCTGTCCTCCTGCAGGGCTGTGAGGTGGATGATGATGATTGGTACGGTGTATCTTCTGTCCTCCTGCAGGACTGTGAGGTGGATGGTGATGATTGGTAAGGTGTATCTTCTGTCCTCCTGCAGGGCTGTGAGGTGGATGATGATGATTGGTAAGGTGTATCTTCTCTCCTGCAGGGCTGTGAGGTGGATGATGATGATTGGTAAGGTGTATCTTCTGTCCTACTGCAGAGCTGTGGGGTGGAGGATGATGATGATTGGTAAGGTGTATCTTCTGTCCTCCTGCAGGACTGTGAGGTGGATGATGATGATTGGTAAGGTGTATCTTCTGTCCTCCTGCAGTGCTGTGAGGTGGATGATGATGATTGGTAAGGTGTAGCTTCTGTCCTCCTGCAGAGCTGTGAGGTGGATGATGATGATTGGTAAGGTGTATCTTCTGTCCTCCTGCAGGGCTGTGAGGTGGATGATGATGATTGGTAAGGTGTATCTTCTGTCCTCCTGCAGGGCTGTGAGGTGGATGATGATGATTGGTAAGGTGTAGCTTCTGTCCTCCTGCAGGGCTATGAGGTGGATGATGATGATTGGTAAGGTTTATCTTCTGTCCTCCTGCAGAGCTGTGAGGTGGATGATGATGATTGGTAAGGTGTATCTTCTGTCCTCCTGCAGGACTGTGAGGTGGATGATGATGATTGGTAAGGTGTGTCTTCTGTCCTCCTGCAGTGCTGTGAGGTGGATGATGATGATTGGTAAGGTGTATCTTCTGTCCTCCTGCAGGGCTGTGAGGTGGATGATGATGATTGGTAAGGTTTATCTTCTGTCCTCCTGCAGAGCTGTGAGGTGGATGATGATGATTGGTAACGTGTAGCTTCTGTCCTCCTGCAGAGCTGTGAGGTGGATGATGATGATTGGTAAGGTGTATCTTCTGTTCTCCTGCAGGGCTGTGAGGTGGATGATGATGATTGGTAAGGTGTATCTTCTGTCCTCCTGCAGGGCTGTGAGGTGGATGATGATGATGATTGGTAAGGTGTATCTTCTGTCCTCCTGCAGGGCTGTGAGGTGGATGATGATGATGATGATTGGTAAGGTGTATCTTCTGTCCTCCTGCAGAGCTGTGAGGTGGATGATGATGATTGGTAAGGTGTATCTTCTGTCCTCCTGCAGGGCTGTGAGATGGAGGATGATGATGATTGGTAAGGCTTATCTTCTGTCCTCCTGCAGAGCTGTGAGGTGGATGATGATGATTATTGGTAAGGTGTATCTTCTGTCCTCCTGCAGGGCTGTGGGGTGGATGATGATGATTGGTAAGGTGTATCTTCTGTCCTCCTGCAGGGCTGTGAGGTGGATGATGATGATTGGTAAGGTGTATCTTCTGTCCTCCTGCAGGGCTGTGAGGTGGATGATGATGATTGGTAAGGTGTATCTTCTGTCCTCCTGCAGAGCTGTGAGGTGGATGATGATGATTGGTAAGGTGTATCTTCTGTCCTTCTGCAGGGCTGTGAGGTGGAGGATGATGATGATTGGTAAGGCTTATCTTCTGTCCTCCTGCAGAGCTGTGAGGTGGATGATGATGATGATTGGTAAGGTGTATCTTCTGTCCTCCTGCAGGGCTGTGGGGTGGATGATGATGATTGGTAAGGTGTATCTTCTGTCCTCCTGCAGGGCTGTGAGGTGGATGATGATGATTGGTAAGGTGTATCTTCTGTCCTCCTGCAGGGCTGTGAGGTGGATGATGATGATTGGTAAGGTGTATCTTCTGTCCTCCTGCAGAGCTGTGAGGTGGATGATGATGATTGGTAAGGTGTATCTTCTGTCCTCCTGCAGGGCTGTGAGGTGGAGGATGATGATTGGTAAGGTGTATCTTCTCTCCTGCAGGGCTGTGAGGTGGATGATGATGATTGGTAAGGTGTATCTTCTGTCCTACTGCAGAGCTGTGGGGTGGAGGATGATGATGATTGGTAAGGTGTATCTTCTGTCCTCCTGCAGAGCTGTGAGGTGGATGATGATGATGATTGGTAAGGTGTATCTTCTGTCCTGCTGGGCTGTGAGGTGGAGGATGATGATGATTGGTAAGGCTTATCTTCTGTCCTCCTGCAGGGCTGTGAGGTGGATGATGATGATGATTGGTAAGGATTATCTTCTGTCCTCCTGCATAGCTGTGAGGTGGATGATGATGATTGGTAAGGTGTATCTTCTGTCCTCCTGCAGGGCTGTGAGGTGGATGATGATGATTGGTAAGGTGAATCTTCTGTCCTCCTGCAGGGCTGTGAGGTGGATGATGATGATTGGTAAAGTGTATCTTCTGTCCTCCTGCAGAGCTGTGAGGTGGATGATGATGATTGGTAAGGTGTATCTTCTGTCCTCCTGCAGGGCTGTGAGGTGGATGATGATGATGATTGGTAAGGTTTATCTTCTGTCCTCCTGCAGAGCTGTGAGGTGGATGATGATGATTGGTAAGGTGTATCTTCTGTCCTCCTGCAGGGCTGTGAGGTGGATGATGATGATGATGATGATTGGTAAGGTGCATCTTCTGTCCTCCTGCAGAGCTGTGAGGTGGATAATGATGATTGGTAAGGTGTATCTTCTGTCCTCCTGCAGAGCTGTGAGGTGGATGATGATGATTGGTAAGGTGTATCTTCTGTCCTCCTGCAGGGCTGTGAGGTGGATGATGATGATTGGTAAGGTGTATCTTCTGTCCTCCTGCAGAGCTGTGAGGAGGAGGATGATGATTGGTAAGGTGTATCTTCTGTCCTCCTGCAGAGCTGTGAGGTGGATGATGATGATTGGTAAGGTGTATCTTCTGTCCTCCTGCAGGGCTGTGAGGTGGATGATGATGATTGGTAAGGTGTATCTTCTGTCCTGCAGGGCTGTGAGGTGGAGGATGATGATTGGTAAGGTGTATCTTCTGTCCTCCTGCAGGGCTGTGAGGTGGAGGATGATGATTGGTAAGGTGTATCTTCTGTCCTCCTGCAGGGCTGTGAGGTGGATGATGATGATTGGTAAGGTGTATCTTCTGTCCTCCTGCAGAGCTGTGAGGTGGATGATGATGATTGGTAAGGTGTATCTTCTGTCCTCCTGCAGAGCTGTGAGGTGGATGATGATGATTGGTAAGGTGTATCTTCTGTCCTCCTGCAGGGCTGTGAGGTGGATGATGATGATTGGTAAGGTGAATCTTCTTTCCTCCTGCAGGGCTGTGAGGTGGATGATGATGATTGGTAAAGTGTATCTTCTGTCCTCCTGCAGAGCTGTGAGGTGGATGATGATGATTGGTAAGGTGTATCTTCTGTCCTCCTGCAGGGCTGTGAGGTGGATGATGATGATGATTGGTAAGGTTCATTTTCTGTCCTCCTGCAGAGCTGTGAGGTGGATGATGATGATTGGTAAGGTGTATCTTCTGTCCTCCTGCAGGGCTGTGAGGTGGATGATGATGATGATTGGTAAGGTGTATCTTCTGTCCTCCTGCAGAGCTGTGAGGTGGATGATGATGATTGGTAAGGTGTATCTTCTGTCCTCCTGCAGGGCTGTGAGGTGGATGATGATGATTGGTAAGGTGAATCTTCTGTCCTCCTGCAGGGCTGTGAGGTGGATGATGATGATTGGTAAAGTGTATCTTCTGTCCTCCTGCAGAGCTGTGAGGTGGATGATGATGATTGGTAAGGTGTATCTTCTGTCCTCCTGCAGGGCTGTGAGGTGGATGATGATGATGATTGGTAAGGTTTATCTTCTGTCCTCCTGCAGAGCTGTGAGGTGGATGATGATGATTGGTAAGGTGTATCTTCTGTCCTCCTGCAGGGCTGTGAGGTGGATGATTATGATGATTGGTAAGGTGTATCTTCTGTCCTCCTGCAGGACTGTGAGGTGGATGATGATGATTGGTAAGGTGTATCTTCTGTCCTCCTGCAGTGCTGTGAGGTGGATGATGATGATTGGTAAGGTGTATCTTCTGTCCTCCTGCAGGGCTGTGAGGTGGATGATGATGATTGGTAAGGTTTATCTTCTGTCCTCCTGCAGAGCTGTGAGGTGGATGATGATGATTGGTAAGGTGTATCTTCTGTCCTCCTGCAGGGCTGTGAGGTGGATGATGATGATTGGTAAGGTGTATCTTCTGTCCTCCTGCAGGGCTGTGAGGTGGATGATGATGATTGGTAAGGTGTAGCTTCTGTCCTCCTGCAGGGCTGTGAGGTGGATGATGATGATGATTGGTAAGGTTTATCTTCTGTCCTCCTGCAGAGCTGTGAGGTGGATGATGATGATTGGTAAGGTGTATCTTCTGTCCTCCTGCAGGACTGTGAGGTGGATGATGATGATTGGTAAGGTGTGTCTTCTGTCCTCCTGCAGGGCTGTGAGGTGGATGATGATGATTGGTAAGGTTTATCTTCTGTCCTCCTGCAGAGCTGTGAGGTGGATGATGATGATTGGTAAGGTGTAGCTTCTGTCCTCCTGCAGAGCTGTGAGGTGGATGATGATGATTGGTAAGGTGTATCTTCTGTCCTCCTGCAGGGCTGTGAGGTGGATGATGATGATTGGTAAGGTGTATCTTCTGTTCTCCTGCAGGGCTGTGAGGTGGATGATGATAATTGGTAAGGTGTATCTTCTGTCCTCCTGCAGGGCTGTGAGGTGGATGATGATGATGATTGGTAAGGTGTATCTTCTGTCCTCCTGCAGGGCTGTGAGGTGGATGATGATGATGATAATTGGTAAGGTGTATCTTCTGTCCTCCTGCAGAGCTGTGAGGTGGATGATGATGATTGGTAAGGTGTATCTTCTGTCCTCCTGCAGGGCTGTGAGGTGGAGGATGATGATGATTGGTAAGGCTTATCTTCTGTCCTCCTGCAGAGCTGTGAGGTGGATGATGATGATGATTGGTAAGGTGTATCTTCTGTCCTCCTGCAGGGCTGTGGGGTGGATGATGATGATTGGTAAGGTGTATCTTCTGTCCTCCTGCAGGGCTGTGAGGTGGATGATGATGATTGGTAAGGTGTATCTTCTGTCCTCCTGCAGGGCTGTGAGGTGGATGATGATGATTGGTAAGGTGTATCTTCTGTCCTCCTGCAGAGCTGTGAGGTGGATGATGATGATTGGTAAGGTGTATCTTCTGTCCTCCTGCAGGGCTATGAGGTGGATGATGATGATTGGTAAGGTGTATCTTCTGTCCTCCTGCAGGGCTGTGAGGTGGATGATGATGATTGGTAAAGTGTATCTTCTGTCCTCCTGCAGAGCTGTTAGGTGGATGATGATGATGATTGGTAAGATGTATCTTCTGTCCTCCTGCAGGACTGTGAGGTGGATGGTGATGATTGGTAAGGTGTATCTTCTGTCCTCCTGCAGGGCTGTGAGGTGGATGATGATGATTGGTAAGGTGTATCTTCTCTCCTGCAGGGCTGTGAGGTGGATGATGATGATTGGTAAGGTGTATCTTCTGTCCTACTGCAGAGCTGTGGGGTGGAGGATGATGATGATTGGTAAGGTGTATCTTCTGTCCTCCTGCAGGACTGTGAGGTGGATGATGATGATTGGTAAGGTGTATCTTCTGTCCTCCTGCAGTGCTGTGAGGTGGATGATGATGATTGGTAAGGTGTATCTTCTGTCCTCCTGCAGGGCTGTGAGGTGGATGATGATGATTGGTAAGGTTTATCTTCTGTCCTCCTGCAGAGCTGTGAGGTGGATGATGATGATTGGTAAGGTGTAGCTTCTGTCCTCCTGCAGAGCTGTGAGGTGGATGATGATGATTGGTAAGGTGTATCTTCTGTCCTCCTGCAGGGCTGTGAGGTGGATGATGATGATTGGTAAGGTGTATCTTCTGTCCTCCTGCAGGGCTGTGAGGTGGATGAAGATGATTGGTAAGGTGTAGCTTCTGTCGTCCTGCAGGGCTATGAGGTGGATGATGATGATTGGTAAGGTTTATCTTCTGTCCTCCTGCAGAGCTGTGAGGTGGATGATGATGATTGTTAAGGTGTATCTTCTGTCCTCCTGCAGGACTGTGAGGTGGATGATGATGATTGGTAAGGTGTGTCTTCTGTCCTCCTGCAGTGCTGTGAGGTGGATGATGATGATTGGTAAGGTGTATCTTCTGTCCTCCTGCAGGGCTGTGAGGTGGATGATGATGATTGGTAAGGTTTATCTTCTGTCCTCCTGCAGAGCTGTGAGGTGGATGATGATGATTGGTAAGGTGTATCTTCTGTTCTCCTGCAGGGCTGTGAGGTGGATGATGATGATTGGTAAGGTGTATCCTTTGTCCTCCTGCAGGGCTGTGAGGTGGATGATGATGATGATTGGTAAGGTGTATCTTCTGTCCTCCTGCAGGGCTGTGAGGTGGATGATGATGATGATGATTGGTAAGGTGTATCTTCTGTCCTCCTGCAGAGCTGTGAGGTGGATGATGATGATTGGTAAGGTGTATCTTCTGTCCTCCTGCAGGGCTGTGAGATGGAGGATGATGATGATTGGTAAGGCTTATCTTCTGTCCTCCTGCAGAGCTGTGAGGTGGATGATGATGATGATTGGTAAGGTGTATCTTCTGTCCTCCTGCAGGGCTGTGGGGTGGATGATGATGATTGGTAAGGTGTATCTTCTGTCCTCCTGCAGGGCTGTGAGGTGGATGATGATGATTGGTAAGGTGTATCTTCTGTCCTCCTGCAGGGCTGTGAGGTGGATGATGATGATTGGTAAGGTGTATCTTCTGTCCTCCTGCAGAGCTGTGAGGTGGATGATGATGATTGGTAAGGTGTATCTTCTGTCCTTCTGCAGGGCTGTGAGGTGGAGGATGATGATGATTGGTAAGGCTTATCTTCTGTCCTCCTGCAGAGCTGTGAGGTGGATGATGATGATGATTGGTAAGGTGTATCTTCTGTCCTCCTGCAGGGCTGTGGGGTGGATGATGATGATTGGTAAGGTGTATCTTCTGTCCTCCTGCAGGGCTGTGAGGTGGATGATGATGATTGGTAAGGTGTATCTTCTGTCCTCCTGCAGGGCTGTGAGGTGGATGATGATGATTGGTAAGGTGTATCTTCTGTCCTCCTGCAGAGCTGTGAGGTGGATGATGATGATTGGTAAGGTGTATCTTCTGTCCTCCTGCAGGGCTGTGAGGTGGAGGATGATGATTGGTAAGGTGTATCTTCTCTCCTGCAGGGCTGTGAGGTGGATGATGATGATTGGTAAGGTGTATCTTCTGTCCTACTGCAGAGCTGTGGGGTGGAGGATGATGATGATTGGTAAGGTGTATCTTCTGTCCTCCTGCAGAGCTGTGAGGTGGATGATGATGATGATTGGTAAGGTGTATCTTCTGTCCTGCTGGGCTGTGAGGTGGAGGATGATGATGATTGGTAAGGCTTATCTTCTGTCCTCCTGCAGGGCTGTGAGGTGGATGATGATGATGATTGGTAAGGATTATCTTCTGTCCTCCTGCATAGCTGTGAGGTGGATGATGATGATTGGTAAGGTGTATCTTCTGTCCTCCTGCAGGGCTGTGAGGTGGATGATGATGATTGGTAAGGTGAATCTTCTGTCCTCCTGCAGGGCTGTGAGGTGGATGATGATGATTGGTAAAGTGTATCTTCTGTCCTCCTGCAGAGCTGTGAGGTGGATGATGATGATTGGTAAGGTGTATCTTCTGTCCTCCTGCAGGGCTGTGAGGTGGATGATGATGATGATTGGTAAGGTTTATCTTCTGTCCTCCTGCAGAGCTGTGAGGTGGATGATGATGATTGGTAAGGTGTATCTTCTGTCCTCCTGCAGGGCTGTGAGGTGGATGATGATGATTGGTAAGGTGAATCTTCTGTCCTCCTGCAGGGCTGTGAGGTGGATGATGATGATTGGTAAAGTGTATCTTCTGTCCTCCTGCAGAGCTGTGAGGTGGATGATGATGATGATTGGTAAGGTTTATCTTCTGTCCTCCTGCAGAGCTGTGAGGTGGATGATGATGATTGGTAAGGTGTATCTTCTGTCCTCCTGCAGGGCTGTGAGGTGGATGATGATGATTGGTAAGGTGAATCTTCTGTCCTCCTGCAGGGCTGTGAGGTGGATGATGATGATTGGTAAAGTGTATCTTCTGTCCTCCTGCAGGGCTGTGAGGTGGATGATGATGATGATTGGTAAGGTTTATCTTCTGTCCTCCTGCAGAGCTGTGAGGTGGATGATGATGATTGGTAAGGTGTATCTTCTGTCCTCCTGCAGAGCTGTGAGGATGATGATGATGATTGGTAAGGTGTATCTTCTGTCCTCCTGCAGAGCTGTGAGGTGGATGATGATGATTGGTAAGGTGTATCTTCTGTCCTCCTGCAGGGCTGTGAGGTGGATGATGATGATTGGTAAGGTGTATCTTCTGTCCTGCAGGGCTGTGAGGTGGAGGATGATGATTGGTAAGGTGTATCTTCTGTCCTCCTGCAGGGCTGTGAGGTGGAGGATGATGATTGGTAAGGTGTATCTTCTGTCCTCCTGCAGGGCTGTGAGGTGGATGATGATGATTGGTAAGGTGTATCTTCTGTCCTCCTGCAGAGCTGTGAGGTGGATGATGATGATTGGTAAGGTGTATCTTCTGTCCTCCTGCAGAGCTGTGAGGTGGATGATGATGATTGGTAAGGTGTATCTTCTGTCCTCCTGCAGGGCTGTGAGGTGGATGATGATGATTGGTAAGGTGAATCTTCTTTCCTCCTGCAGGGCTGTGAGGTGGATGATGATGATTGGTAAAGTGTATCTTCTGTCCTCCTGCAGAGCTGTGAGGTGGATGATGATGATTGGTAAGGTGTATCTTCTGTCCTCCTGCAGGGCTGTGAGGTGGATGATGATGATGATTGGTAAGGTTCATTTTCTGTCCTCCTGCAGAGCTGTGAGGTGGATGATGATGATTGGTAAGGTGTATCTTCTGTCCTCCTGCAGGGCTGTGAGGTGGATGATGATGATGATGATTGGTAAGGTGTATCTTCTGTCCTCCTGCAGAGCTGTGAGGTGGATGATGATGATTGGTAAGGTGTATCTTCTGTCCTCCTGCAGGGCTGTGAGGTGGATGATGATGATTGGTAAGGTGAATCTTCTGTCCTCCTGCAGGGCTGTGAGGTGGATGATGATGATTGGTAAAGTGTATCTTCTGTCCTCCTGCAGAGCTGTGAGGTGGATGATGATGATTGGTAAGGTGTATCTTCTGTCCTCCTGCAGGGCTGTGAGGTGGATGATGATGATGATTGGTAAGGTTTATCTTCTGTCCTCCTGCAGAGCTGTGAGGTGGATGATGATGATTGGTAAGGTGTATCTTCTGTCCTCCTGCAGGGCTGTGAGGTGGATGATTATGATGATTGGTAAGGTGTATCTTCTTTCCTCCTGCAGAGCTGTGAGGTGGATGATGATGATTGGTAAGGTGTATCTTCTGTCCTCCTGCAGAGCTGTGAGGTGGATGATGATGATTGGTAAGGTGTATCTTCTGTCCTCCTGCAGGACTGTGAGGTGGATGATGATGATTGGTAAGGTGTATCTTCTGTCCTGCAGGGCTGTGAGGTGGATGATGATGATTGGTAAGGTGTATCTTCTGTCCTCCTGCAGGGCTGTGAGGTGGAGGATGATGATTGGTAAGGTGTATCTTCTGTCCTCCTGCAGGGCTGTGAGGTGGAGGATGATGATTGGTAAGGTGTATCTTCTGTCCTGCTGGGCTGTGAGGTGGAGGATGATTATGATTGGTAAGGATAATCTTCTGTCCTCCTGCAGGGCTGTGAGGTGGATGATGATGATGATTGGTAAGGTGTATCTTCTGTCCTGCTGGGCTGTGAGGTGGAGGATGATTATGATTGGTAAGGATAATCTTCTGTCCTCCTGCAGGGCTGTGAGGTGGATGATGATGATGATTGGTAAGGTGTATCTTCTGTCCTCCTGCAGAGCTGTGAGGTGGATGATGATGATTGGTAAGGTGTATCTTCTGTCCTCCTGCAGGGCTGTGAGGTGGATGATGATGATTGGTAAGGTGTATCTTCTGTCCTCCTGCAAGGCTGTGAGGTGGATGATGATGATTGGTAAAGTGTATCTTCTGTCCTCCTGCAGAGCTGTGAGGTGGATGATGATGATTGGTAAGGTGTATCTTCTGTCCTCCTGCAGGGCTGTGAGGTGGATGATGATGATGATTGGTAAGGTGTATCTTCTGTCCTCCTGCAGAGCTGTGAGGTGGATGATGATGATTGGTAAGGTGTATCTTCTGTCCTCCTGCAGGGCTGTGAGGTGGATGATGATGATTGGTAAGGTGTATCTTCTGTCCTCCTGCAGAGCTGTGAGGTGCATGATGATGATTGGTAAGGTGTATCTTCTGTCCTCCTGCAGAGCTGTGAGGTGGATGATGATGATTGGTAAGGTGTATCTTCTGTCCTCCTGCAGGGCTGTGAGGTGGATGATGATGATTGGTAAGGTGTATCTTCTGTCCTCCTGCAGAGCTGTGGGGTGGAGGATGATGATGATTGGTAAGGTGTATCTTCTGTCCTCCTGCAGGGCTGTGAGGTGGATGATGATGATTGGTAAGGTGAATCTTCTGTCCTCCTGCAGGGCTGTGAGGTGGATGATGATGATTGGTAAAGTGTATCTTCTGTCCTCCTGCAGAGCTGTGAGGTGGATGATGATGATTGGTAAGGTGTATCTTCTGTCCTCCTGCAGGGCTGTGAGGTGGATGATGATGATGATTGGTAAGGTTTATCTTCTGTCCTCCTGCAGAGCTGTGAGGTGGATGATGATGATGATGATGATTGGTAAGGTGTATCTTCTGTCCTCCTGCAGAGCTGTGAGGTGGATGATGATGATTGGTAAGATGTATCTTCTGTCCTCCTGCAGAGCTGTGAGGTGGATGATGATGATTGGTAAGGTGTATCTTCTGTCCTCCTGCAGGGCTGTGAGGTGGATGATGATGATTGGGAAGGTGTATCTTCTGTCCTCCTGCAGGGCTGTGAAGTGGATGATGATGATTGGTAAGGTGTATCTTCTGTCCTGCTGGCCTGTGAGGTGGAGGATGATGATGATTGGTAAGGCTTATCTTCTGTCCTCCTGCAGGGCTGTGAGGTGGCTGATGATGATGATTGGTAAGGTGTATCTTCTGTCCTCCTGCAGAGCTGTGAGGTGGATGATGATGATTGGTAAGGTGTATCTTCTGTCCTCCTGCAGGGCTGTGAGGTGGAGGATGATGATTGGTAAGGTGTATCTTCTGTCCTCCTGCAGAGCTGTGAGGTGGAGGATGATGATTGGTAAGGTGTATCTTCTGTCCTCCTGCAGGGCTGTGAGGTGGATGATGATGATTGGTAAGGTGTATCTTCTGTCCTCCTGCAGGGCTGTGAGGTGGATGATGATGATTGGTAAGGTGTATCTTCTGTCCTCCTGCAGGGCTGTGAGGTGGATGATGATGATGATTGGTAAGGTGTATCTTCTGTCCTCCTGCAGAGCTGTGAGGTGGATGGTGATGATTGGTAAGGTTCATCTTCTGTCCTCCTGCAGAGCTGTGAGGTGGATGATGATGATTGGTAAGGTGTATCTTCTGTCCTCCTGCAGGGCTGTGAGGTGGATGATGATGATGATTGGTAAGGTGTATCTTCTGTCCTCCTGCAGAGCTGTGAGGTGGATGATGATGATTGGTAAGGTGTATCTTCTGTCCTCCTGCAGGGCTGTGAGGTGGATGATGATGATTGGTAAGGTGTATCTTCTGTCCTCCTGCAGAGCTGTGAGGTGGATGATGATGATTGGTAAGGTGTATCTTCTGTCCTCCTGCAGAGCTGTGAGGTGGATGATGATGATTGGTAAGGTGTATCTTCTGTCCTCCTGCAGGGCTGTGAGGTGGATGATGATGATTGGTAAGGTGAATCTTCTGTCCTCCTGCAGGGCTGTGAGGTGGATGATGATGATTGGTAAAGTGTATCTTCTGTCCTCCTGCAGAGCTGTGAGGTGGATGATGATGATTGGTAAGGTGTATCTTCTGTCCTCCTGCAGGGCTGTGAGGTGGATGATGATGATGATTGGTAAGGTTTATCTTCTGTCCTCCTGCAGAGCTGTGAGGTGGATGATGATGATTGGTAAGGTGTATCTTCTGTCCTCCTGCAGGGCTGTGAGGTGGATGATTATGATGATTGGTAAGGTGTATCTTCTGTCCTCCTGCAGAGCTGTGAGGTGGATAATGATGATTGGTAAGGTGTATCTTCTGTCCTCCTGCAGAGCTGTGAGGTGGATGATGATGATTGGTAAGGTGTATCTTCTGTCCTCCTGCAGGGCTGTGAGGTGGATGATGATGATTGGTAAGGTGTATCTTCTGTCCTCCTGCAGAGCTGTGAGGTGGATGATGATGATTGGTAAGGTGTATCTTCTGTCCTCCTGCAGAGCTGTGAGGTGGATGATGATGATTGGTAAGGTGTATCTTCTGTCCTCCTGCAGGGCTGTGAGGTGGATGATGATGATTGGTAAGGTGTATCTTCTGTCCTCCTGCAGAGCTGTGAGGTGGATGATGATGATTGGTAAGGTGTATCTTCTGTCCTCCTGCAGGACTGTGAGGTGGATGATGAGTATTGGTAAGGTGTATCTTCTGTCCTGCAGGGCTGTGAGGTGGATGATGATGATTGGTAAGGTGTATCTTCTGTCCTCCTGCAGGGCTGTGAGGTGGAGGATGATGATTGGTAAGGTGTATCTTCTGTCCTCCTGCAGGGCTGTGAGGTGGAGGATGATGATTGGTAAGGTGTATCTTCTGTCCTCCTGCAGGGCTGTGAGGTGGATGATGATGATTGGTAAGGTGTATCTTCTGTCCTGCTGGGCTGTGAGGTGGATGATGATTATGATTGGTAAGGCTTATCTTCTGTCCTCCTGCAGGGCTGTGAGGTGGATGATGATGATGATTGGTAAGGTGTATCTTCTGTCCTCCTGCAGAGCTGTGAGGTGGATGATGATGATTGGTAAGGTGTATCTTCTGTCCTCCTGCAGGGCTGTGAGGTGGATGATGATGATTGGTAAGGTGTATCTTCTGTCCTCCTGCAGGGCTGTGAGGTGGATGATGATGATTGGTAAAGTGTATCTTCTGTCCTCCTGCAGAGCTGTGAGGTGGATGATGATGATTGGTAAGGTGTATCTTCTGTCCTCCTGCAGGGCTGTGAGGTGGATGATGATGATGATTGGTAAGGTTTATCTTCTGTCCTCCTGCAGAGCTGTGAGGTGGATGATGATGATTGGTAAGGTGTATCTTCTGTCCTCCTGCAGAGCTGTGAGGTGGATGATGATGATTGGTAAGGTGTATCTTCTGTCCTCCTGCAGGGCTGTGAGGTGGATGATGATGATTGGTAAGGTTTATCTTCTGTCCTCCTGCAGAGCTGTGAGGTGCATGATGATGATTGGTAAGGTGTATCTTCTGTCCTCCTGCAGGGCTGTGAGGTGGATGATGATGATTGGTAAGGTGTATCTTCTGTCCTCCTGCAGGGCTGTGAGGTGGATGATGATGATTGGTAAGGTGTATCTTCTGTCCTCCTGCAGAGCTGTGGGGTGGAGGATGATGATGATTGGTAAGGTGTATCTTCTGTCCTCCTGCAGGGCTGTGAGGTTGATGATGATGATGATGATTGGTAAGTTGTATCTTCTGTCCTCCTGCAGAGCTGTGAGGTGGATGATGATGATTGGTAAGATGTATCTTCTGTCCTCCTGCAGAGCTGTGAGGTGGATGATGATGATTGGTAAGGTGTATCTTCTGTCCTCCTGCAGAGCTGTGAGGTGGATGATGATGATTGGGAAGGTGTATCTTCTGTCCTCCTGCAGAGCTGTGAGGTGGATGATGATGATGATTGGTAAGGTGTATCTTCTGTCCTGCTGGCCTGTGAGGTGGAGGATGATGATGATTGGTAAGGCTTATCTTTTGTCATCCTGCAGGGCTGTGAGGTGGCTGATGATGATGATTGGTAAGGTGTATCTTCTGTCCTCCTGCAGAGCTGTGAGGTGGATGATGATGATTGGTAAGGTGTATCTTCTGTCCTCCTGCAGGGCTGTGAGGTGGAGGATGATGATTGGTAAGGTGTATCTTCTGTCCTCCTGCAGAGCTGTGAGGTGGAGGATGATGATTGGTAAGGTGTATCTTCTGTCCTCCTGCAGGGCTGTGAGGTGGATGATGATGATTGGTAAGGTGTATCTTCTGTCCTCCTGCAGGGCTGTGAGGTGGATGATGATGATTGGTAAGGTGTATCTTCTGTCCTCCTGCAGGGCTGTGAGGTGGATGATGATGATTGGTAAAGTGTATCTTCTGTCCTCCTGCAGAGCTGTGAGGTGGATGATGATGATTGGTAAGATGTATCTTCTGTCCTCCTGCAGGGCTGTGAGGTGGATGATGATGATTGGTACGGTGTATCTTCTGTCCTCCTGCAGGGCTGTGAGGTGGATGGTGATGATTGGTAAGGTGTATCTTCTGTCCTCCTGCAGTGCTGTGAGGTGGATGATGATGATTGGTAAGGTGTATCTTCTGTCCTCCTGCAGGGCTGTGAGGTGGAGGATGATGATTGGTAAGGTGTATGTTCTGTCCTGCAGAGCTGTGAGATGGATGATGATGATGATTGGTAAGGTGGATCTTCTGCCCTCCTGCAGAGCTGTAAGGTGGATGATGATGATTGGTTAAGGTGTATCTTCTGTCCTGCAGGGCTGTGAGGTGGAGGATAATGATGATTGGTAAGCCTTATCTTCTGTCCTCCTGCAGAGCTGTGAGGTGGATGATGATGATTGGTAAGGCTTATCTTCTGTCCTCCTGCAGGGCTGTGAGGTGGATAATGATGATTGGTAAGGTGTATCTTATGTCCTCCTGCAGGACTGTGAGGTGGATGATGATGATTGGTAAGGTGCATCTTCTGTCCTGCAGAGCTGTGAGGTGGATGATGATGATTGGTAAGGTGTATGTGAGAATCTGCTCAGCTGCCTGTGCAGACAGGCAGCTTTTTGATCACTGTTCAGGTCTGCATTCTGCAGGTCTCTTTAAGGCTCCCTGCACACTGCAAATCCGTTTTCCGATTCCAATTCCGTTTCCGATTCCGATTTTCCTTGAATACATTCAACAGAAAAACGGATCAAAAAACGCAGCATGCAGTTAAGATTAAAAATCTGAATCGGAATCGGATGTAAAAACAGATTAAAAATCTGAATCTGAATCTGATTTGCTTGCAGTGTGCAAGAGGCCTAAGAGAGACCTTTTGTCAGTTCTGCAGCTTGCTGCTGAGGAATTTGCATACGTTTATCATGCAAATTGCCTAGCCACATCCATTGTGGGCTTGCTCTATATGTGTTTCCCACAATGCTTGGCTGGTCATAAGGAGTCTTCCTGTGAAACACTCCTGGAGGAGTGTCAGCCTTACTCTTTGAAGATCTGCTTAGAGTAATTTCTGAAACTGCGCTAGGCAGGTTTCCCTAGTGCAGTTAGGATTGCTTATCTGTTTGTTTGTTCTGTCTCCCTGGATCGCACTGGCCTCTTTTCGCTAGTGCTGTGGATCCTATCTCCTGCCTGTTCCTGTTTTCGTGTGTCTGTCTTGTCTGCTACGAACGCTTGCTGGAGGCTCGGTGAGGTAACCGTTAAGCAAGCGCTTGCGTCCTCTGTTTTATGTTTGTCTGTCGGTGGTTAGTTAGGCGTGCTTGTCCCTGTTGTGCTTATCACGCGGGGACCGCGCACAAACGCGTGCACTGTTGCGAATGAGTGCGGTGTTCGCGTTCAGTTAGCGTTTGTTGTTTTCTTTACCTTCTCGTTGTATGATTTGCTGTGCCTTTGCTACTCTCGTGCTTTGCCTTGCTGTAACCTTGTGTCACATCTGGCGATTGCACCTCTCGCGATCGCGTTCCTGCTTCATATCTGCTGTGGTGTGTGCACCATCGCGGGTTGGCGACTAGGTTGGCGCACACACATACAACCTGTCCCTTTGCTCGTTCTCATTCGCAATCGCTTCTCTTGCGATTGCGTTCTGCGCTTCGTACAATTCCTGTCTGGCATTTGTGGAGGTACAGAGGATTGTTCCTCTGCACTCCCCAACGCCATCTGCCGACAGGAATTTCCCTCTACGGGTGCGTAGCACCTTTTGCTGGGTTCCTGCAATTATACGCTTGTGGAGGATTTCCGCCGTATCAGCGCACGCGTTGTGCGCTGATCACGGAGGAAGTTCCACAATCGTTACAGTGTATCTTCTGTCCTCCTACAGGACTTTGAGGTGGATGATGATGATGATTGGTAAGGTGTATCTTCTGTCCTCCTGCAGAGCTGTGAGGTGGATGATGATGATTGGTAAGGTGTATCTTCTGTCCTCCTGCAGGGCTGTGAGGTGGATGATGATGATTGGTAAGGTGTATCTTCTGTCCTCCTGCAGGGCTGTGAGGTGGATGATGATGATTGGTAAAACTTATCTTCTGTCCTGCAGGGCTGTGGGGTGGAGGATGATGATGATTGGTAAGGTGTATCTTCTGTCCTGCAGAGCTGTGGGGTGGATGATGATGATTGGTAAGGTGTATCTTCTGTCCTGCAGGGCTGTGAGGTGGATGATGATGATTGGTAAGGTGTATCTTCTGTCCTTCTGCAGGACTGTGAGGTGGATGATGATGATTGGTAAGGTGTATCTTCTGTCCTGCAGGACTGTGAGGTGGATGATGATGATAGATGGTAAGGTGTATCTTCTGTCCTGCAGGGCTGTGAGGTGGATGATGATGAGATGATGGAAGTCTTGGCACAATGTGAAGATCATCAGCAGGAACAGGACACCCCTGAAAGGACATGTCACATGCATGAGCGTGTCCTGCCTATAGAAGACACAGTACAGGCCTTGGACATGCGAGAAGAAGGTGAGTGCCTTGCTGTTTTTCTCCTGTCCTGTGTCTGTAGTGATTGCAGCATTGTTTCCACCAGGCACTGCAGTCATGGATGTCAGCTTCTAAGTGGTTAATATTTATATAATACTCCTCTCTCACTACATGAAGCATGTATGGTATTTATATAGCACTGACATCTTCTGCAGCACTGTACAGAGTACATAGTAATATCACTGACTGTCCTCAGAGGAGCTCACACTCTAATCCTACCATAGTCCTAGTCTAATGTCCTACCATATTATTATTATTATGTATTTATATAGCACTGACATCTTCTGCAGCACTTTACAGAGTACATAGTAATGTCACGGACTGTCCTCAGAGGAGCTCACAATCTCATCCTACCATAGTCATAGTCTAATGTCCTACCATATTATTATTATTATGTATTTATATAGCACTGACATCTCCTGCAGCACATTACAGAGTACATAGTCATGTCACTGACTGTCCTCAGAGGGGCTCACACTCTAATCCTACCATAGTCATAGTCTAATGTCTTAATCTATTATTATTATGTATTTATATAGCACTGACATCTTCTGCAGCACTTTACAGAGTACATAGTAATGTCACGGACTGTCCTCAGAGGGGCTCACACTCTAATCCTACCATAGTCATAGTCTAATGTCCTACCATATTATTATTATGTATTTATATAGCACTGACATCTTCTGCAGCACATTACAGAGTACATAGTCATGTCACTGACTGTCCTCAGGGGAGCTCACACTCTAATCCTACCATAGTCATAGTCTAATGTCCTACCATATTATTATTATGTATTTATATAGCACTGACATCTTCTGCAGCACTGTACAGAGTACATAGACATGTCACTGACTGTCCTCAGAGGAGCTCACACTCTAATCCTGCCATAGTCGTAGTCTAATGTCCTACTATATTATTATTATGTATTTATATAGCACTGACATCTCCTGCAGCACATTACAGAGTACATAGTCATGTCACTGACTGTCCTCAGAGGAGCTCACAATCTAATCCTACCATAGTCATAGTTTAATGTCCTACCATATTATTATTATGTATTTATAGCACTGACCTCTTCTGCAGCACTGTACAGAGTACATAGTCATGTCACTGACTGTCCTCAGAGGAGCTCACAATCTAATCCTACCATAGTCATAGTCTAATGTCCTATCGTATTATTATTATGTATTTTTATAGCACTGACATCTTCTGCAGCACATTACAGAGTACATAGTCATGTCACTGACTGTCCTCAGAGGAGCTCACACTCTAATCCTACCATAGTCATAGTCTAATGTCCTACCATATTATTATTATGTATTTATATAGCACTGACATCTTCTGCAGCACATTACAGAGTACATAGTCATGTCACTGACTGCCCTCAGAGGAGCTCACACTCTAATCCTACCATAGTCATAGTCTAATGTCCTACCATATTATTATTATGTATTTATATAGCACTGACATCTTCTGCAGCACATTACAGAGTACATAGTCATGTCACTGACTGTCCTCAGAGGAGCTCACACTCTAATCCTACCATAGTCATAGACTAATGTCCTACCATATTATTATGTATTTATATAGCACTGACATCTTCTGCAGCACATTACGGAGTACATAGCCATGTCACTGACTGTCCTCAGAGGAGCTCACTATCTAATCCCTACCATAGTCATAGACTAATGTCCTACCATATTATTATGTATTTATATAGCACTGACATCTTCTGCAGCACATTACGGAGTACATAGCCATGTCACTGACTGTCCTCAGAGGACCTCACACTCTAATCCTACCATAGTCATAGACTAATGTCCTACCATATTATTATGTATTTATATAGCACTGACATCTTCTGCAGCACTGTACAGAGTACATAGTCATGTCACTGACTGTCCTCAGAGGACCTCACACTCTAATCCTACCACAGTCATAGTCTAATGTCCTACCATATTATTATTATGTATTTATATAGCACTGACATCTTCTGCAGCTCATCACAGAGTACATAGTCATGTCACTGGCTGTCCTCAGAGGAGCTCACACTCTAATCCTACCATAGTCATAGCCTAATGTCCTGCCATATTATTATTATGTATTTCTATAGCACTGACATCTTCCGCAGCACATTACAGAGTACAGAATCATGTCACTGACTGTCCTCAGAGGAGCTCACACTCTAATCCTACCATAGTCATAGTCTAATGTCCTACCATATTATTATTATGTATTTATATAGCACTGACATCTTCTGCAGCACATTACAGAGTACATAGTCATGTCACTGACTGTACTCAGAGGAGCTCACAATCTATTCCTTCCATAGTCATAGACTAATGTCCTACCATATTATTATGTATTTATATAGCACTGACATCTTCTGCAGCACTGTACAGAGTACATAGTCATGTCACTGACTGTCCTCAGAGGGGCTCACACTCTAATCCTACCATAGTCATAGTCTAATGTCCTACCATATTATTATTCTCTATTTATATAGCACTGACATCTTCTGCAGCACATTACAGAGTACATAGTCATGTCACTGACTGTCCTCAGAGGAGCTCACAATCTAATCCTATCATAGTCTAATGCCCTACCATATTATTATTATGTATTTATATAGCACTGACATCTCCTGCAGCACATTACAGAGTACATAGTCATGTCACTGACTGTCCTCAGAGGAGCTCACACTCTAATCCTACCATAGTCCTAGCCTAATGTCCTACCATATTATTATTATGTATTTATATAGCAGTGACATCTTCTGCAGCACATTACAGAGTACACAGTCATGTCACTGACTGTCCTCAGAGGAGCTCACACTCTAATCCTACCATAGTCATAATCTAATGTCCTACCATATTATTATTATTATGTATTTATGTAGCACTGACATCTTCTGCAGCACATTACAGAGTACATAGTCATGTCACTGACTGTCCTCAGAGGAGCTCACAATCTCATCCTACCATAGTCATAGTCTAATGTCCTACCACACTATTATTATGTATTTATATAGCACTGACATCTTCTGCAGCACATTACACAGTACATAGTCATGTCACTGACTGTCCTCAGAGGAGCTCACAATCTAATCCTACCATAGTCATAGTCTAATGTCCTACCATATTATTATTATTATGTATTTATATAGCACTGACATCTCCTGCAGCACATTACAGAGTACACAGTCATGTCACTGACTGTCCTCAGAGGAGCTCACACTCTAATCCTACCATAGTCATAGTCTAATGTCCTACCATATTATTATTCTCTATTTATATAGCACTGACATCTTCTGCAGCACATTACAGAGTACATAGTCATGTCACTGACTGTCCTCAGAGGAGCTCACAATCTAATCCTATCATAGTCTAATGCCCTACCATATTATTATTATGTATTTATATAGCACTGACATCTCCTGCAGCACATTACAGAGTACATAGTCATGTCACTGACTGTCCTCAGAGGAGCTCACACTCTAATCCTACCATAGTCATAGTCTAATGTCCTACCATATTACTATTATGTATTTATATAGCACTGACATCTTCTGCAGCACATTACAGAGTACATAGTCATGTCACTGACTGTCCTCAGAGGAGCTCACACTCTAATCCTACCATAGTCATAGTCTAATGTCCTACCATATTATTATTATGTATTTATATAGCAGTGACATCTTCTGCAGCACATTACAGAGTATATAGTCATGTCACTGACTGTCCTCAGAGGAGCTCACAATCTAATCCTATCATAGTCTAATGCCCTACCATATTATTATTATTATGTATTTATATAGCACTGACATCTCCTGCAGCACATTACAGAGTACATAGTCATGTCACTGACTGTCCTCAGAGGAGCTCACACTCTAATCCTACCATAGTCATAGTCTAATGTCCTACCATATTATTATTATGTATTTATATAGCAGTGACATCTTCTGCAGCACATTACAGAGTACATAGTCATGTCACTGACTGTCCTCAGAGGAGCTCACAATCTAATCCTATCATAGTCTAATGCCCTACCATATTATTATTATTATTATGTATTTATATAGCACTGACATCTCCTGCAGCACATTACAGAGTACATAGTCATGTCACTGACTGTCCTCAGGGGAGCTCACACTCTAATCCTACCATAGTCATAGTGTAATGTCCTACCATATTATTATTATGTATTTATATAGCAGTGACATCTTCTGCAGCACATTACAGAGTATATAGTCATGTCACTGACTGTCCTCAGGGGAGCTCACACTCTAATCCTACCATAGTCATAGTCTATTGTCCTACCATATTATTATTATGTAGTTATAAAGCACTGACATCTTCTGCAGCACTGTACAGATTATATAGTCATGTCACTGACTGTCCTCAGGGGAGCTCACACTCTAATCCTACCATAGTCATAGTCTAATGTCCTACCATATTATTATTATGTATTTATATAGCACTGACATCTCCTGCAGCACATTACAGAGTACATAGTCATGTCAATCTAATCCCTGCCATACTCCTAGTCTAATGTCCTAGAGACTCTTCTGTGTTATCGGGAGCTGCATTGTTCTCCAGTAGTCTGGATCATGACAGGTCTGCTTTGTGTGCACATTGTATTATTATTATTATTTATTTATAAAGCGCCAACATATTCCGTGGCGCTGTACAATGTAAGAAAACAAACGAGGGATACATAATGATACAGACAATGATATACATGAAATATAAACACTGATACAAGATACAGCACTGCTAATTACACTGACAGATGTAACATGATGACTGAAATGTATAAATGTCTAACAGAGTGCAAGCAATTACATTAATACCATTCCATGACACAAAAGGGTGAGAGCCCTGCCCTTGCAAGCTTACAATCTAAAGGAATGGGGTGGAAACAAGAGGTGGGGGAGTATACAGTATAAGTACAGGCAGTGCGTAATTAGGTTATTTAGTGGGTGCATGGCCTAAGCTAGAGAATATGCTTGTCGGAAAAGGTGGGTTTTGAGGGAGCGTTTAAAAATTTCAAAGGTGGGAGAGTGGCGAATGTGTTGTGGAAGGGCATTCCAGAGGAGGGGTGAGGCACGTGAGAAGTCTTGTACACGTGAATGTGAGGAGGTAATTGTAGAAGAGGATAAAAGAAGCTCGTGTGCAGATCTGAGATTGCGGTTGGGTTGGTATCTGGAGACTAGTGAGGAGATGTACCGGGGAGAGAGATTGTGGAGAGCTTTGTAGGTTATGGTTAAGAGTTTGAACTGAATCCTCTCATTAATTGGCAGCCAGTGAAGAGCTTGGCAGAGAGGAGCAGCAGAGGAAGAGCGAGAGGAGAGATGAATGAGTCGAGCAGCAGAGTTCAGTACAGAATTGAGCGGTGATAGTCGGTTATTTGGAAGTCCACCAAGCAATATATTGCAATAGTCCAATCGAGATATAATAAGAGCATGTACTAACATTTTGGTTGTGTCATGGGAGAGAAAAGGTCGGATACGTGCTGCTATGTTTTTCAGTTGGAAATGGCAGGAGCTGGTTAGGGAGTTAATGTGAGGAGTAAATGAGAGAGAAGAATCAAATATTACCCCCAAGCACCGTGCTTTGGGAACTGATGTTATAGACGTGTTGTTATCATTTATTGTAATATCAGGCAAAGGGGTGGACAGGATGGTGGAAAGACTCTTCTGTGTTATGGGGAGCTGCATTGTTCTCCAGTAGTCTGGATCATGACAGGTCTGCTTTGTGTGCACATTGTAGGCATAGAGACTCTCCTCTGCTATCTGGAACTCCATTCTTCTCGATGGGTGGAGCTTCTTCATCCTACGTTGTCCACCTGTCGTCTGACATGTTATAGCGGCCCTCAGCAGCTGCGCACCCTGGCCCACAGGTAAGTCTCATGTAATGGATGAGAGGAGATTGTATGACTGACACTTCTGTGGACAGTAATTGTGGAACTGCTTTGCCATTTACAATTGCCTTATTATTTAACATGTTGTTGAGATGTGACAATGTTATCCTGTACAGACAATAGCCCCGCCTCCTGATATCATGTACAGGCAATAGCCCCGCCTCCTGATATCATGTACAGACAATAGCGCCGCCTCCTGATATCCTGTACAGACAATAGCCCCGCCTCCTAATATCCTGTACAGACAATAGCCCCGCCTCCTGATATCCTGTACAGACAATAGCCCCGCCTCCTGGTATCCTGTACAGACAATAGCCCCGCCTCCTGATATTCTGTACAGACAATAGCCCCGCCTCCTGATATCCAGTGCAAGCAATAGCCCCGCCTCCTGATATCCTGTACATACAATTGCCCCACCTGCCTCCTGATATCCTGTACAGACAATAGCCCCGCCCCTGATATCCTGTACAGACAATAGCCCCGCCTCCTGATATCCTGTACAGACAATAGCCCCGCCTCCTAATATCCAGTACAGGCAATAGCCCCGCCTTCTGATATCCTGTATAGACAATAGCCTCGCCTCCTGCTATCCTGTACAGACAATAGCCTCGCCTCCTGATATCCAGCACAGACCATAGCCCCGCCTCCTGATATCCTGTACATACAATTGCCCCACCTGCCTCCTGATATCCTGTACAGACAATAGCCCTGCCCCTGATATCCTGTACAGACAATAGCCCCGCCTCCTGATATCCTGTACAGACAATAGCCCCGCCTCCTGATATCTAATACAGACAATAGCCCCGCCTCCTGATATCTAGTACAGACAATAGCCCCGCCTCCTGATATCCTGTACATACAATTGCCCCACCTGTCTCCTGATATCCTGTACAGACAATAGCCCCGCTCCTGATATCCTGTACAGACAATAGCCCCACCTCCTGATATCATGTACAGACAATAGCCCCGCCTCCTGCTATCATGTACAGACAATAGCCCCACCTCCTGATATCCAGTACAGGCAATAGCCCGCCTCCTGATATACTGTACATACAATTGCCCCACCTGCCTCCTGTACAGACAATAGCCCCGCCTTCTGATGTCCTGTACAGATAATAGCCCCGCCCTCCTGACATGCTGTACAGACAGTAACCCCACCTCCTTATATCCTGTACATACAATGGCACCGCCTGACTCTGATATCCTGTACAGACAAAAGCCCCGCCTTCTGATATCCCATGCAAACAATAGCCCTGTCTCCTGATATCCTGTACAGACAATAGCCCTGCCTCCTGATATCCTGTACATACAATAGCCCCGCCTGCCTCCTGATATCCTGTACAGACAATAGCCCCGCCCCTGATATCCTGTACAGACAATAGCCCCGCCTCCTGATATCCTGTACAGACAATAGCCCCGCCTCCTGATATCCAGTACAGGCAATAGCCCCGCCTCCTGCTATCCTGTACAGACAATAGCCCTGCCTCTTGCTATCCTGTACTGACAATAGCCCCGCCTCCTGATATCCAGTACAGACAATAGCCCTGTCTCCTGATATCCTGTACATACAATAGCCCCGCCTCCTGATATCCTGTACAGACAATAGCCCCGGCTCCTGATATCCTGTACAGACAATAGCCCTCCCCTGATATCCTGTACAGACAATAGCCCCGCCTTCTGATATCCAGTACTGGCAATAGCCCGCCTCCTGATATCCTGTACATACAATTGCCCCACCTCCTGATATCCTGTACAGACAATAGCCCTGTGTAACAACCAAAGTCTTGGCGGCTGCTGACACGCAGGGGGTGTCTGCAGCCGCCTCCCTCCCTGGCTCTCAAGTGTTTTCCGTTCCTTCGGCGTCTAGCACGCCGGAAACTGTGTTATCTCCAGCTCACAGGGGTTCTGTCTCGCGCGGAGACAGGATCTTTATGCAGGCAGAAGGCGAGTCAGCATCCGGTGTGCTTTGATCTGGGAGGAAACCAGGGATTTCACACAAGACTAGGACTATTGTATATATTGTGATTATTGTATTGATTACTTGTGTTTGACTCTGGCTGTACTCTGACTTTGCTCTTGCTTACTGATTCTGTACTTCTGCCTATCTGTCCATAGTTGCTGAACCTCTGCCTTACGATTTCTGTACTGATACTAACCTCTCTGTTGCTGAACCTTACCTGCCTGACCACTCTACTCACCAGTGGGCCCTCGCCACTGAGGAGGTGTACTATATACACACCAGCTCCTCTGGTGAGGTATCGCTACTCTTCGGTAAAGTGACTAATAATACCTTACCAGTTCCTCTGGTAAGGTCTAGTTAAACTATATAGTCACGAGCTCTGCTTGTACTTTCCCAGCTCCACTGGGAAGGTCTGCTCTAATTATATTGTCACTTAAACTGATTGTACCTTATCGGCTCCTCTGGTAAGGTCTGATCAAATGATTCTGTTACTGTAACTGTTAGTACCTTGCCAGCTCCTCTGGTAAGGTCTAGTCAAACTATACAGTTCTCGTATCTGTTAGTACTTTGCCATCTCCTCTGGAAGGTCAGGCCGTACTATCAGTTACTTTCGTAGCTAGTACCCACCAGCTCCCTTGGTGAGGGCTAGCGTAATCCTTTTCAGCTAGTACCCACCAGTTTCCTGGTGAGGTCTAGTACTGTATATTACCCCCACCAGCTCCACTGGTAGGGTTCTTTGTACTTCTTTGTTTGCACTAATACTGTTAGTATCTTTCCAGCCCCTCTGTAAAAGGTCAGGTCAAACTATTCAGTTTCTAGTCCTGGTTGTACCCTGCCAGCCCCTCTGGTGGGGCTCAGTTCCCTATTGAGTTACGGTTGCACCAAGCACTACTCACACACAAACCCTTGTAGCTATACCAGCATTATTGGTGATTCTGCAGATCACCATATAATCTGACATCTGAGTTGCTATACCAGAGCCGGATTAAGGCTAAATGGGGCCCTAAGCAAAGTAACTGATTTGGGCCCCCCCATCATGTCGTAATAGAATCAGAAGATGCAGCTGCACAGCAACATGCCGCACACACCGGGGCAACTGAGCTACTGGTTGCTATGGGCAACAGGCCGCTTTCCTCTGTGGGTACACAATGCAGGGAATAGCAGCGGCAAAATGCAGAGTGAGAGATGAATGGCTGGGACATTTGCACTCAGGGGCTTGGGCACCCTGTCAAGAACCGGCCCGTGGCACGCCTGCGTATACGGTTCCCGACTGCGGGTTTGACCAGACTGAGAGGGGAAGCAGCCTTAGTCAAGCTAAAACAAGGCTGGGACCCCTCAGAACACCTCTTACTGCCACCACTAGCTGTTCGCTAGACACTTCCACTCTGCTGTTGAGTCCTCAGCGCGCACTCCGCGTTTTCGTATTCGGGTCAGCTTTGCGCTTAGGCCAAATACGGGAACGCCACGCACCCACACACACACACACAGTTGCAATCTTACACTGTCGTGAAGCAAAGACCCACTAACAGTCGTTCCGAACGATACTGTTAGCCACTCTGCTGTCGCTACTCGCACTGGCGTTGTTCGTACGTTGGGTCAGCTGCGCGCTTAGGCCAACGTATGACAAACGCCCCCACACACAATGCAATTACAATTTCATACGGTAGTGTTGCTCAAGCGTACAATTAGGCATGAAACTTATACACGGTTACACTTCAGTCTCTTCTAGGCTATGAGTGTTAGTTTAGTACGGCAGAAGTCAAGCTTATTAAATAATAATTTAATATTCCAGAAAAACATAGAACAGTGCAGAACTTAATATATACAAAAATATTACAAAAAACAAAGTAAAAATAGTTACAAGATAAAAGTTACAAAGATAACACACAAAGCGATTTTGCTTACCAAAATAAAGGGATCCAGATAGAAGAATCGTGGACTTTTGTGTGGACGGACACAGTTCTGGCTAGACCAGGAGTCCACTAGCTTAGGCTGGGAGTCCAGCCGCCGCTACCGTCAGAAGAGAACTGACTTCAGCTATCTGTCCCCTGCTTTTTATAATGCAATATTTGCCTTGAGGCTGCCAGCCTGTTTGGACGGGGGGGGGGGGGGGGGACTAGATTTAATAACATCCTCAGACATAATTTGATTTCCCCGAGATCTGACATCCACATGTGAACAGTGTCCTATAGCACACACACAACAAAAGTCTTCGTTAACCCCCAATCTCCCCAGGTTACAGGTGACAATTGATTAAGGCTTTCACATTGCAGCAGGATGTCCTGTGTGATTGGCTTCAAAGCCTACTGCAGCCGGTCCAGGTGACAATTGCTCCCAAACACAATACCCCTCTGAGACATTATTCAGACAACATGGTCTGACCACCTGTATAGGCTTCACAGCAACTGTCTAATTAAGGGTTTCCTAATTAGAAGCAGACAATGATAGGTCATTTACATTTTATACGGAATTCCAGGAAGCTAGTTGCCAATAACTTCAAGCCATACTGGCTGACATCCACCTCTGAAAGATACACAGCAGACATAAAAATGATAGAATATGTCAATATGTACTCCCTAATATTATCAGCACCTCAATATATCTCCACACACCCCTGTGAAGAGGGCGCCAGATATCACAGCAGCAGCACTTTCCCCCTGCATCTCCAGCCTGGCAATAGCAGAAAGCTCTGGACACCACCAAACCGGAAGCCGTTCCCCAGACAGAATTACATAACCACCCCCACCTCCGAACAACCGATTTCCTCCCAAACTAGACAGCCACCATGCAGCCTCCATCCCAGTGAATACGATAGTCCAGCAGAGAAGGCAGCCACAGCGGGGGAGAATGACAGCACCAGATGACTCACATTCACCTATTGCGATCCAAGCTATAGAGGTCCCGTCATCCGGAGCCCATCTGTCTCTAGAGTACTGCCGCTCTGTTACTACTACTATAACTACTTCGTACTACCTGTCTGATCTGAGAATCAGGAAGTTCAGAGCAAGCGGCTGCACTGTAGAAGAGACACATGGGTTTCAGATGACGGTATCTCTTTCGCTTGGATCATGGATAGGTGAGTGAGCGTTTTCCATCTGCTGCTAGGGACGTTTCTAGGGTCCTTGGAGATCGGGGGCACCTGTGGGCACCAGGTGGGGAGGTGTATGGGCGTGGCCATGAGGTGAGTGGGCGTGGCCATGGGTGGGGCCAAATGTACATGAACTTAGCAGCGGTGTAAGCTACAGATAACGGGCCTGCCCATCGAAATATTGGATGGAGCCCCCTGTCCTTTATTTGGATAATTTACAATCAGTATAGGCATAGATCAAAGATGTATACGCACATACAATTTTGATTGGTCAATCACTGACCCCCAATTTTACCACCCCCGTGCAGTAAGTGGGCCAACAAACCATGAATTTTATGAACAGAGCTAAAATTGGCTAATCAAAATTGTATGTGTGTACCAGGCTTTACAGCTAATACTGTACATACTGAAAGTAGCCGGGATCAGCATACAATATAGCTGGTTTACAATCAGTAAAGGCACAGAGTAACACCTTACACTGTACACACTGGAGGTAGATCCGCACACAGTGCAGGCACTAGAGAACAGCGTATACTGTACATACTGTAGGCAGCAGAATTCAGCACACTGCAGCTAGTTTACTATCAGTACAGGCACAGAGTAACACCTTACACTGTATACACTGGAGGTAAATCAGCACACAGTGCAGGCACTAGAGAACAGCGTATACTGTACATACTGTAGGCAGCAGAATTCAGCACACTGCAGCTAGTTTACTATCAGTACAGGCACAGAGTAACACCTTACACTGTACACACTGGAGGTAAATCAGCACACAGTGCAGGCACTAGAGAACAGCGTATACTGTACATACTGTAGGCAGCAGAATTCAGCACACTGCAGCTAGTTTACTATCAGTACAGGCACAGAGTAACACCTTACACTGTACACACTGGAGGTAAATCAGCACACAGTGCAGGCACTAGAGAACAGCGTATACTGTACATACTGTAGGCAGCAGAATTCAGCACACTGCAGCTAGTTTACTATCAGTACAGGCACAGAGTAACACCTTACACTGTACACACTGGAGGTAAATCAGCACACAGTGCAGGCACTAGAGAACAGCGTATACTGTACATACTGTAGGCAGCAGAATTCAGCACACTGCAGCTAGTTTACTATCAGTACAGGCACAGAGTAACACCTTACACTGTACACACTGGAGGTAAATCAGCACACAGTGCAGGCACTAGAGAACAGCGTATACTGTACATACTGTAGGCAGCAGAATTCAGCACACTGCAGCTAGCGTGCCAAAAATATGAGGATCACGTTGTGCGGCGTGCTTATCGCGCCGCACCGAAAAATGGGTGGGCCATGGACCAGAATATAGGTGTGGTAACGGGCGGCGACAAATTTACATGAACCTAGCAATGGTGGGACATTAGATTAGGACAGTGGTGGCGAACCTTTTGGAGGCCGAGTGCCCAAACTGCAACCCAAAAGTCACTTATCTATCGCAAAGTGGCAACAGCAATTTAAACTAAATACTGTACAAACGTTTTATCTCATACATGAACATTATGGAAAATCCAAGTTGAAAATAAACTGTGAAGATAAACAATTTCATCCATCCTACTCCTGAAAAATGTATTACATTTTTTAGAACCTCCCAGTTTTATTTTCTGTTTTAAAAAGCTAAAAAAGTAGGTTTAATGCTATTGTCTCATATGATAAGGATTCAGCTTTTCCCATAGTCTCGCAGTTAGCAATCATGAGGCCCCCGACAAGACAAATTCAGCAATCATGAGGCCCCCAACAAATCATAAGGCTCCCAACAAGACAAATTCAGCAGTCATGAGGCACATAAATAGACAGCATTTCACATAAATAGGCAGAATGCCCCCTTAATATGGTAGCCCCCCAAGTTTGGTAGTGAGTGACAGGGACCTCCAGGTTAGCTAGTGAGTGACAGGCGCCTCCAGTTAGGTAGTGAGTGACAGGGACCCCGATAGTGAGTGACAGGGAGCCCCATTAGGTAGTGAGTGAGTGCCAGGGAGCCCCTTTAGGTAGTGAGTGAGTGCCAGGGAGCCCCTTTAGGCAGTGAGTGAGTGCCAGGGAGCCCCTTCAGGCACTGAGTGAGTGCCAGGGAGCCCCTTCAGGCACTGAGTGAGTGCCAGGGAGCCCCTTCAGGCACTGAGTGAGTGCCAGGGAGGCCCTTTAGGTAGTGAGTGAGTGCCAGGGAGGCCCTTTAGGTAGTGAGTGAGTGCCAGGGAGCCCCTTTAGGTAGTGAGTGAGTGCCAGGGAGCCCCTTTAGGTAGTGAGTGAGTGCCAGGGAGCCCCTTTAGGTAGTGAGTGAGTGCCAGGGAGCTCCTTTAGGCAGTGAGTGAGTGCCAGGGAGCCCCTTTAGGTAGTGAGTGAGTGCCAGGGAGCCCCTTTAGGTAGTGAATAAGTGCCAGGGAGCCCCTTTAGGTAGTGAGTGAGTGCCAGGGAGCCCCTTTAGGTAGTGAGTGAGTGCCAGGGAGCCCCTGTAGGTAGTGAGTGAGTGCCAGGGAGCCCCTTTAGGTAGTGAGTGAGTGCCAGGGAGCCCCTTCAGGCAGTGAGTGAGTGCCAGGGAGACCCTTTAGGTAGTGAGTGAGTGCCAGGGAGCCCCTGTAGGTAGTGAGTGAGTGCCAGGGAGCCCCTTTAGGTAGTGAGTGAGTGCCAGGGAGCCCCTTTAGGCAGTGAGTGAGTGCCAGGGAGCCCCTTTAGGTAGTGAGTGAGTGCCAGGGAGCCCCTTTAGGTAGTGAGTGAGTGACAGGGAGGCCCTGGCCCTTTAGGTAGTGAGTGAGTGACAGGGAGGCCCCCCCTCTAGCCGCCGGCGCCCCCCACCTCACCTGTAGTCAGACCTCAGGATCAGCGGCGACCCGACCAGTAATACGAGCGGGCGCAGGACGCACCCGCTCTATATGCGGAAGTGATGTCACTTCTGCATATCAGTGCGGGCGCTGGGTCCTAGCGCCCGCACAATTGGTCGCCGGCTCGCCCCCTGATCCTGAGGTCTGAGTGACGCGGCGGCGGCTGGAGGGAACCGCTGAGATCCGTGGCACTCCAGGACAGATTGGAGCATGTGCCACCCAAAAATAGGGCTAGCGACGCCCCTGTCTGCTGCTATCATTCTTGCTGCAGCTGTGGTTCTCTGTGGGAAGGGAGGGAAGAGTGGGAAGTGGCAGAGCGCACAGTAGCAGGAGGAGGACCTAGGAGGAGAGCCTGGCTCTGAAGACAATCAGCAGCACCCGGCATCATTTGACAAGACAAGACAAATAACATTTATATCGCGCTTTTCTCCTGGCGGACTCAAAGCCCCAGAGCTGCAGCCACTAGGACACGCCCTATAGGCAGTAGCAGTGTTAGAGAGACTTGCCTAAGGTCTCCTACTGAATAGGTGCTGGCTTACTGAACAGGCAGAGCGAGATTCAAACCCTGGTCTCCTGTGTCAGAGGCAGAGCCCTTAAAGGGACTCCGAGCAGTGCCTGTGGGTATGCCTTTAAGCATACCCACAACTAATTAATTACATCCTCACACCTACCAGCATGATGTTTGTAATTCTATCCCCCTGGGTTCCTTATATTTCATTGCATTGTGCTGAATCGAGCTGCCGACTTTGGAAAAAAGTCGTCCTGTGTAATACAATGTAACTATGGAAAGATGCATATCATTTTGAAACTCTCTTTATCCTCTTTCCAATGATGGATAAACTGCCACTCTGCGCCTTTTAGTTTTCGCAATTTTCACGATCAAAATTGCCGTGGCCGCGATTTCGATCGCGAAAATAGCGAAAACTAAAAGGCATAGGGTGGTGGATCATATATCATTGGAAAGAGGAGAAAGAGAGCTTTAAAATGATATGCATCTTTCCATAGTTACTGCACTGCTCAGAGTCCCTTTAAAGAGAACCCGAGGTGGGTTTGAAGAATATTATCTGCATACAGAGGCTGGATCTGCCTATACAGCCCAGCCTCTGTTGCTATCCCAAACCCCCCTAAGGTCCCCCTGCACTCTACAATCCCTCATAAATCACAGCCACGCTGCTGACAAACAGCTTGTCAGAGCTGGCTGTGTTTATCTCTATAGTGTCAGTCTGCTGCTCTCCCCGCCTCCTGCAGAACTCCAGTCCCCGCCTGCATCCCTTCCCTCCCTGCTGATTGGAGGGAAGGGACGGGGGCAGGGACCGGAGCTATGCAGGAGGCGGGGGAGCAGCTGAGACTGACACTACAGATGTAAACACAGCCTCACAGCACGGCTGTGATTTATGAGGGATTGCAGAGTGCAGGGGGACCTTAGTGGGGTTTGGGATAGCAACAGAGGCTGGGCTGTATAGGCAGATCCAGCCTCTGTATGCAGATAACATTCTTTAAACACACCTCGGGTTCTCTTTAACCATTATACCATCCAGCCACCGCTGACAGGATGGCGAGGGCTGGTTTATGTGCTGATGGGGCCCCTTTGACTCTGAATGAGGGCCCCCAAACGACTGCTTTTGTTGCCTGGTTGGTAATCCGGCCCTGTGCTATACCCAACCGTTACACCCTGCCTCCTGATATCCTGTACATAAAATAGCCCTGCCTCCTGATATCCTGTACAGACAATAGCCCCGTCTCCTGATATCCTGTACAGACAATAGCCTCATCTGCCTCCTGGTATCCTGTACAGACAATAGCCCGTCCTCTTATATCCCATTTATACAATAGCCCTGCCTCCTGATATCCTGTACAGACAATAGCCCCGCCTCCTGATATCCTGTACAGAAAATAGCCCTGCCCTCTTATATCCCATTTATACAATAGCCCTGCCTATTGATATCCTGTACAGACAATAGCCCTCCCCTGATATCCTGTAAAGAAAATAGCCCCGCCTTATGATATCCTGTACAGACAATAACCCCGCCTCCTGATGGCCTGTACAGACATTAGTCCCGCCCTCCTCCTGATATCCTGTACAGGCAATAGCCCTCCCCTGATATCCTGTACAGAAAATAGCCCCGCCTTCTGATATCCTGTACAGACAATAACCCCGCCTCCCAATGGCCTGTACAGACATTAGTCCCACCCTCCTCCTGATATCCTGTACAGCCAATAGCCCTCCCCTGATATCCTGTACAGAAAATAGCCCCGCCTTCTGATATGCTGTACAGACAATAGCCCTGCCTCCTGATATCCTGTACAGACATTAGTCCCGCCCTCCTCCTGATATCCTGTACAGACAATAGCCCCGCCTCCTTATATCCTGTACAGACAATAGCCCCGCCTTCTGATATCCTGTACATACAATAGCCCAGCCTCCTGATATCCTGTACAGACAATAGCCCTGCCTCCTGATATCTTGTACAGACAATAGCCCCGTCTCCTGATATCCTGTACAGAAAATAGCCCCGCCTCCTGATATCCTGTACATACAATAGCCCTGCCTCCTGATAGCCTGCACAGACATTAGTCCCTCCCTCCTCCTGATATCCTGTATAGGCAATAGCCCCACCTTCCTCCTGATATACTGTACAGAAAACAGCCCCGCCTCCTGATATGCTGTACAGACAATAGCCCTGCCTCCTGATAGCCTGTACAGACATTAGTCCCCCCCTCCTCCTGATATCCTGTACGGACAATAGCCCCGCCTCCTGATATCCTGTATAGAAAATAGCCCCGCCTCCTGATATCCTGTACATGCAATAGCCCTGCCTCCTGATAGCCTGTACAGACATTAGTCCCGCCCTCCTCCTGTTATCCTGTACATACAATATCCCCACCTGCCTCCTGATATCCTGTACAGACAACAGCCTGCCCCATGATATCCTGTACATACAATAGCCCCACCTGCCTCCTGATATCCTGTACAGACGACAGCCTGCCCCATGATATCGTGTACAAACAATAGCCCCACCTGCCTCCTGATATCCTGTACAGACGACAGCCTGCCCCATGATATCCTGTACAGACAAAAGCCCCACCTTCTGATATCCTGTACATACAATATCCTCACCAGGCTCCTGATATCCTGTACATACAATGGCCCCACCTGCCCCATGATATCCTGTACAGACAAAAGCCCCACCTTCTGATATCCTGTACAAACAATAGCCCCACCTAAAATCATGTACAGACCATAGCCCCGCCTCCTTATATCCTGTACAAACAATAGCCCCACCTCCTGATATCATGTACAGATAATAGCCCCGCCTACTGACAATAGCCCCATTTGCCTCTAGATATCCTGTACGGACCATAGCCCCGCCCTTGATATCCTGTACAGACAATAGCCCCGCCTCCTGATATCCTTAACGGACAATAGCCCCGCCTCCTGATATCCTGTACAGACAATGGCCCCGTCTTCCTCCTGATATCCTGTACAGACAATAGCCCCGCCTCCTGATATCCTGTACATACAATGGCCCCGTCTGCCTCCTGATATCCTGTACAGACAATGGCCCCGCCTCCTGATATCCTGTACATACAATGGCCCCGTCTGCCTCCTGATATCCTGTACAGACAATGGCCCCGCCTCCTGATATCCTGTACATACAATGGCCCCGTCTTCCTCCTGATATCCTGTACAGACAATAGCCCCGCCTCCTGATATCCCGTACAAACAATAGCCCCGCCTCCTGATATCCTGTACATACAATGGCCCCGTCTTCCTCCTGATATCCTGTACGGACAATAGCCCCGCCTCCTGATATCCTGTACATACAATGGCCCCGTCTGCCTCCTGATATCCTGTACAGACAACCCCACCTCCTGATATCCTGTACAGACAATAGCCTCACCTCCTGATATCCTGTACAGACAACCCCACCTCCTGATATCCTGTACATACAGTGGCCCCGCCTGCCTCCTGATATCCAGTACAGACAATAGCCTGCCCCATGATATCCTGTATAGACAATAGCCCCGCCTCCGGATATCCTGTACAGACAATAGCCCCGCCTCCGGATATCCTGTACAGACAATAGCCCGCCCCTGATATCCTGTACAGACAATAGCCCGCCCCTGATATCCTGTACAGACAATAGCCCGCCCCTGATATCCTGTACAGACAATAGCCCGCCTCTGATATCCTGTACAGACATTAGCCCTGCCCTCCTCCTGATATCCTGTACAGACATTAGCCCCGCCTCCTAATAGCCTGTACAGACATTAGCCCCGCCCTCCTCCTGATATCCTGTACAGACATTAGCCTGCCTCATGATATCCTTTACGGACAATAGACCCGCCTCCTGATATCCTGTACAGACATTAGCCTACCCCATGATATCCTGTACATACAATGGCCCCACCTGCCCCATGATATCCTGTACAGACAAAAGCCCCGCCTTCTGATATCCCATACAAACAATCGCCCCGCCTCCTGATATCCTGTACAGACATTAGCCTGCCCCATTATATCCTGTGCAGACATTAGCCCCGCCTTCTGATATCCTGTACATACAATAGCCCCGCCTCCTGATATCCCGTACAGACATTCGCCTGCCCCATGATATCCTGTACAGACAAAAGCCCCCACCTTCTGATATCCCGTACAAACAATAGCCCCACCTCCTAAAATCATGTACAGACCATAGCCCCTCCTCCTGATATCATGTACAGACAATAGCCCCGCCTCCTGATATCCTGTACAGGCAGTGGCCCCACCTGCCTCCTGATATCCTGTACAGACAATAGCCCCGCCTCCTGATATCCTGTACAGACAATAGCCCCACCTCCTGATATCCTGTACAGACATTAGCCTGCCCCATGATATCCTGTGCAGACATTAGCCCCGCCTTCTGATATCCTGTACATACAATATCCTCACCAGGCTCCTGATATCCTGGACAGTCAACAGTGACCAGTTTAAGAATCGGTCACAAAAATATCCTCCCCTGTCACTTAATACCAATCTGCAGACATTCGTAGCATCGGTGGAGAGGGAGATCTTGCAACTGCATGTGCGCAATGACCCTGCCAACCTTACTGATGAAGAGCTAATGGCGATTGAGATATTGAAATCTAAAAAGGATTGGGTGATCAAACCGTCGGATAAGGGCGGCAATGTGGTGGTGATGTCCAGTGTGGCTTACAGGGACATGTGCATGCAGGTACTTACTAATCATGACTGTTATAGGAGGGTCCCGTCGTCTAGGGTGGTGCGGTGTCAGCGGGACCTGTATGCCATCTTGGATGAGGCATTGCAATGTGGTGTCATCTCTATGGAGATTTATGATTTTATGAAAGTATTACATCCGGTGACTCCGACCTTTTATGCACTTCCGAAAGTGCATAAGGGTCTGGAGAAACCACCTGGCCGACCGATTGTATCGGGTTGCGGTTCATTAACGGAAAAAGTGAGTGTATATATTGACAAACATCTCCAACCCCACGTGCAGTCCCTGCCATCATACATAAGGGACACCTCTCATTTTTTGAGAACCATCGATGGCCTGCAGGTCCCCCCTGGCACCGTGCTCGTCGCCCTGGATGTCGAGGCCCTCTATTCTTCTATTCCGCATGATTTGGGCATTATGGCAGTTGGCACCTTCCTTGGCGAGTTGGGTCTGGAGTCCGCTGATCACAATAAGCTCCTGTTGGTCCTTTTACGATTTTTGTTAAAAACTAATAACATTTTTATTTTTGATGGTGAACATTACCTCCAGGTGCAGGGGACGGCGATGGGGACAACATGTGCCCCGTCGTATGCCAACCTGTACCTGGGGGAGTGGGAATGTAATTTATTCGCTGATGATGATCTCTCGATGTACCTGTGCCGGATTTTGGTCTGGCACAGATACATAGATGATATCTTCATGCTCTGGTCAGGTGACCAGAAAGATTTGAGTACATTCGTCGAACGCTTGAATGCGAACGATCGGAATTTACGGTTTACCTTTAGCTATGACCAGCATTCCATTCCTTTTTTGGATCTTATGGTGGCTTGTGATTGTACGGGGACTATACATACCACTCTATATAGGAAGGAGACGTCAACTAATGCCCTTCTTCAGGCCACCAGTTGCCACCCGGCTCATACAGTGAGGGGCATCCCCACTGGACAATATCTTAGAGTCCGACGAAATTGTACCAGTGATGAGTCATTTATACAGGAGGCAGGAGCTTTGCGCACACGGTTTCAGACCCGGGGTTATAGTGACAGGACTCTCAGACAGGCCTTTAAGAGAGCACATAATAGTGATCGGGTTAGATTACTCAATTCGAATAAGACTACTGAGTCCACTGATCGGCAGACGAGGTTTTGTACCCGATACTGTCTGGAGCATGATCTGATTACGCACGCTCTTGATAAATATTGGTACATTTTATGCAATGATCCACAGTTGTCCCCTTTGGTCACACCAAGACCTAAGGTTGCCTTCCGCAGAGCACCATCACTTAGGGACTCCCTGGTTAGGAGCCACTTTGAGGGTGTGGAAGGCCCAAGACCGCACTGTCGGATTCTTGGTACCTATACATGCGGGGGCTGCAAAATTTGTAGATACATGCATATTGGCGGATCGGTCCTGCTTCCCGGCGGGAGGCAGTGGAGGTTATCGCACTATGTTAATTGCATTACAAAATTCGTGGTATATATGCTGATGTGCCCCTGTGGGGCTTTTTACATCGGCAAAACCACACGAGAACTGCGGGAACGCATTTTAGAACACATTAAGAGTATTAAAAGTGTGAACTCCACTGCACCCGTCGGCCAGCATTTCAGACAATGCCATGGCGGTAGATACAGCGACCTTAGAGTCGTAGGTCTGGACCGCATACATGGGTCAATTAGGGGTGGCAATCAGGACAAATTGCTTAAACAGAGGGAATGTCGATGGATTTTCGACTTAAAGGCAACAGCCCCCCCTGGCTTGAACGAGATGGAGGGCTTTGCATCCTTTTTACCCATATAATTCGGTCATCAGCTTGTGGACAAGTGTCCTTAAGTTTTGTCCGTCTTCCTCGAGATACTGTCCTGCCATACTGCCTGGGCGGTAGGGTGTTCGATTTGTGTGCTGCTCCCCCGACATTGTACTGGACACCTTTTTTGATATCATATAGGTCAGAGATTGAGGCGTATATATCTTAGCCTTTGTCATTTCTAGTTGCCGCTTTATGCAGTAATCTAGATATATATCTTTATTTTAGTTAGATGCATGGCTGTTCATTGTGGGCATTATGTGAAGTCTGTGTATGTTGTGTGTTATTTGATTGCCTTTTTGGCAGTTTTTGTACCTTTAGGGGCGTTGTGCTCCGTTGTGTGCCCCCCTCCGTATGTGCAGACGGAACTTCATATTGTCCCGGATTGTCTGGGCGGCTGAGTTCCTGGCGGTACTGCGCGGCTGACGCGCGTTGTCCTCCTCCCCTCCCTGCACGCCGGTTTGCTGCGACAGGAGGTGGGGGTGTGTGGATGGACGGCGCGCGCCGCCGTCATGCGGATGGGAGGCGCGGCTGGAGAATCACGCCCCTTGGGCTAGTGATAGGCTGGAGAGGCCAATTTAATGAGAGGATGTTCATTCAGCGGTGAGCCACGCCCCCTGAGGAAACGAGCAGGAAGCTCGTGAAACATGTCGGGGCTATAGGTGGCCATCACCGCGTGTTTGCTCCACATCTTTGCTGTATGGACTGCCTGGACTCCCTCTGCATGCTTATTACAGCCATCTCCGAGGGCCCTGCACGACAGCATTGCATCACGATCTAGGAAACGTCTGTGAACTTTCCAACAATACAAACACACAGCAATCCTCCCTGGAGAGCCACATGTAAGGTACTCTGTGCTGAAAGACTGTCAGCTGTGGGCTAAAGGTATCCAGGCCTGCATCAGAAGTACTCTGCTACTGTTTGTTTGCACACCAGCAGTGTGCTCATGATGTTCATGGGACATGTGACACTGTGTCGTTGTTTGCTCTTGATATGGAGCTGTGTGCTGCATGCTGCATGCTGATTGCTTTGGAGGACATTGACTAGGGATGCTCGGAAAATTCCGCGGAATTATAAATTCCGTGATTCCGGCCGGAAAAAATCTCTCTCTCTCTCTCTCTCTCTCTCTCTCTCTCTCTCTCTCTCTCTCTCCTCCTCCTCCTCCTCCTCCTCCTCCTCCTCCTCCTCCTCCTCCTCCTCCTCCTCCTCCTCCTCCTCCTCCTCCTCCTCCTCCTCCTCCTCCTCCTCCTCCTCCTCCTCCTCCTCCTCCTCCTCCTCCTCCTCCTCCTCCTCCTCCTCCTCCTGTGTGCTGCATGCTGCATGCTGATTGCTTTGGAGGACATTGACTAGGGATGCTCGGAAAATTCCGCGGAATTATAAATTCCGTGATTCCGGCCGGAAAAAATCTCTCTCTCTCTCTCTCTCTCTCTCTCTCTCTCTCTCTCTCTCTCTCTCTCTCTCTCTCTCTCTCTCTCTCTCCTCCTCCTCCTCCTCCTCCTCCTCCTCCTCCTCCTCCTCCTCCTCCTCCTCCTCCTCCTCCTCCTCCTCCTCCTCCTCCTCCTCCTCCTCCTCCTCCTCCTCCTCCTCCTCCTCCTCCTCCTCCTCCTCCTCCTCCTCCTCCTCCTCCTCCTCCTCCTCCTCCTCCTCCTCCTCCTCCTCCTCATTCATCCATCCATCCATCCATCCATCCATCCATCCATCCATCTATATCATGCAGTGGGGAATTGCAGATTTTCAAAACAGCTTATATACCATAGCTGGGATTTGAACCCAGAACCTAGTGTGTAGTAGGTATATGTCTTAACCTCTAGACCATGACCCACACTACATGCTAAAGCTGGCGGTAGCATAAACCATACTTCCATTATGATCAATTCGATAGAAAAAGTAGCATGATTAAGGATTTGTACTTTTTGAAAAGCATGCCTATATACCATAGCTGGGATTTGAACCAAGGACCTAGTGTATAGTAGGTATCTGTCTTAACCTCTAGACCATGACCCACACTACATGCTAAAGCTGGCGGTAGCATAAACCATACTTCCATTATGATCAATTCGATAGAAAAAGTAGCATGATTAAGGATTTGTACTTTCTGGCTTCCATGTGGATGGGGGGTGCTGCACTGCTATTCCATATGTGGACCACCAATATTTAAAGATGTAGCTGACTGCATTTATAAGCAATACATTTTCTGTGTGGGGGGCCGGTAAGAAAGCCTTAGGGGGCCACATTCGGCCTGCGGGCCTTAGTTTGAGGACCACTGCTCTAGACCATCAACCACACTCAGGGCCAGGCTTTAGCATGTAGTGTGGTCAGAGGTGGGACAAGGTCCTTCAGCACCCAAGGCTGAGACAGCAAAGTGCGCCCCCCCATCCCTCCCACCCCAGCTGTTACACACTGATTGCTATTACACTAAGAGGTGCCCCAGGCCCCCCCCACCCCCAACACCTTAATCTCTACTTATCTGGCTTGCAGTCGCTGCCATGTATCACCTTTTCTTATTTCTTTCTGCTTCAAACACAATTGGGAATGACAGCTGAATGAATTGTGCACCCCCTCCTACACTGCGCCCTGAGGCTGCAGCCTCTCCCTTACTAGTGGGTAAGACAGGTACCTACTACTATGCAGTGTGGGTCATGGTCTAGAGGTTAAGACAGATACCTACTACACACTAGGTCCTTGGTTCAAATCCCAGCTATGGTATATAGGCATGCTTTTCAAAAAGTACAAATCCTTAATCATGCTACTTTTTCTATCGAATTGATCATAATGGAAGTATGGTTTATGCTACCGCCAGCTTTAGCATGTAGTGTGGGTCATGGTCTAGAGGTTAAGACAGATACCTACTACACACTAGGTCCTTGGTTCAAATCCCAGCTATGGTATATAGGCATGCTTTTCAAAAAGTACAAATCCTTAATCATGCTACTTTTTCTATCGAATTGATCATAATGGAAGTATGGTTTATGCTACCGCCAGCTTTAGCATGTAGTGTGGGTCATGGTCTAGAGGTTAAGACAGATACCTACTATACACTAGGTCCTTGGTTCAAATCCCAGCTATGGTATATAGGCATGCTTTTCAAAAAGTACAAATCCTTAATCATGCTACTTTTTCTATCGAATTGATCATAATGGAAGTATGGTTTATGCTACCGCCAGCTTTAGCATGTAGTGTGGGTCATGGTCTAGAAGTTAAGACAGATACCTACTATACACTAGGTCCTTGGTTCAAATCCCAGCTATGGTATATAGGCATGCTTTTCAAAAAGTACAAATCCTTAATCATGCTACTTTTTCTATCGAATTGATCATAATGGAAGTATGGTTTATGCTACCGCCAGCTTTAGCATGTAGTGTGGGTCATGGTCTAGAGGTTAAGACAGATACCTACTATACACTAGGTCCTTGGTTCAAATCCCAGCTATGGTATATAGGCATGCTTTTCAAAAAGTACAAATCCTTAATCATGCTACTTTTTCTATCGAATTGATCATAATGGAAGTATGGTTTATGCTACCGCCAGCTTTAACATGTAGTGTGGGTCATGGTCTAGAGGTTAAGACACATACCTACTACACACTAGGTTCTGGGTTCAAATCCCAGCTATGGTATATAAGCTGTTTTGAAAATCTGCAATTCCCTACTGCATGATATAGATGGATGGATAGATGGATGGATGGATGGATGGATAGGAGGAGGAGGAGGAGGAGGAGGAGGGAGGGAGGGAGGGAGGGAGAGGGAGAGAGGGAGAGAGAGAGAGAGAGAGAGAGAGAGAATTTTAAAATTTTTCGGGCGGAATTCCGACTTAAACGGAATTCCGCGGAATTACTCAGGTATACCGTCGGAATGGTCCGGTAACGGAATTTCTATATGATGGAATGCGGAATTGTGCCGGAAACGGAAATGGGCAATTCCGACCATGCCTGACATTGACGCTTTGCATGTGCTATAATCTACAAATTTCAAAATCTTCATCTCCAATGCTATGATCAATGCTGCTTTGCTACTAACCTATGCTGACACTGTGCTTCATACAATTGTGTGTGTGGCAAGAGCTGGTCAAGGTGGGCTTGCTGTTTTTTCCAACGTGTAGAAGAGTGGAGCACTCTGGTTTCTAACAATAGTGACTGTGTGACATCGATTGGTCTCTAATTGGCAGTATGACATCTGATTGGATGATGTCAAGCGCTTCCTAGGCGGCAACATATGAATTACAATTCTAGACCCTATGTCTGATACACTCAACAGTGCACTTTATCTAACGGGTTGTATGGTATGTATGACTGGATGCATGTAGGGGAGCTCCCGGTTAGTATTTCAGATCAGCAGAGTAATGTGGTTTAGGCAATTTTAAATATTTTTTGTATCTTATAAACTCATTAAAGTATTTTTGATAAAGTTCAATCCTTGTGTGTAGTTTTGGTGTGTATCGCCTGCCCTACTTTTCCTTCCTAGTAAATATATTTTCCTGATATCCTGTACATACAATGGCCCCACCTGCCCCATGATATCCTGTACAGACAAAAGCCCCACCTTCTGATATCCTGTACATACAATAGCCCCACCTAAAATCATTTACAGACCATAGCCCCGCCTCCTTATATCCTGTACAAACAATAGCCCCACCTCCTGATATCATGTACAGATAATAGCCCCGCCTACTGACAATAGCCCCGCTTGCCTCTAGATATCCTGTACGGACCATAGCCCCGCCCTTGATATCCTGTACAGACAATAGCCCCACCTCCTGATATCCTTAACGGACAATAGCCCTGCCCTCTTATATCCCATTTATACAATAGCCCCGCCTCCTGATATCGTGTACAAACAATAGTCCTGCCCTCTTATATCCCATTTATACAATAGTCCCGCCTCCTGATATCCTGTGCAAACAATAGCCCTGCCCTCTTATATCCCATTTATACAATAGCCCCGCCTCCTGATATCCTGTACAAACAATAGCCCCGCCTGCCTCCGGACTCAGAGATATTCATTGTGGTGTTTTATTCCAAAATGTATTCACTTAATTTTTTGCCGCGAGTGTCTGTCTGGCATTGATCACACACGTTTGACAGATGTCCGCCTGTGGCTGTAGCTCTTGCCCGTGAGCGTCTGTCTGGCATTGATCACACATTATTATTATTATTATTATTATTATTTAATGTATTTATAAGGTGCCAACATATTACGCAGCGCTGCACAATAGATAAATGGGTTAACATACAGGTAGAACATACGGAAACTCACAACAAAACAAGATCATGCAAATAGTTTGATAACAATACAGTGTCATTGGTCAAGATAGAGACTGTTCGAGTCTACAAGAAGGGTGGTTGTGAGTAAGATTGCATAATCAAGCTGGATACATTAGGGAGGAGGGCCCTGCCAGAGGCTTACAATCTAAAGGGTGGGGTGGAGACAATAGGTGCGTCGTGATTGACAGGCTATAGCTCTTGCCCGCGATCATCTGTCTGGCATTGGTCACACACTATTGACAGATGTCCGCCAGTGGCTGTAGATCTTGCCCGCGATCATCTGTTTGGCATTGGTCACACACATGATTGACAGATGTCCACCTGTGACTGTAGATCTTGCTCGCGATCATCTGTCTGGCATCGGTCACACACACTATTGACAGATTTCCGCCAGTGGCTGTAGATCTTGCCCGCGATCATCTGTCTGGCATTGGTCACACACTATTGACAGATGTCCGCCAGTGGCTGTAGATCTTGCCCGCGATCATCTGTTTGGCATTGGTCACACACATGATTGACAGATGTCCACCTGTGACTGTAGATCTTGCCCGCGACCATCTGTCTGGCATTGGTCGCACACTATTGACAGATGTCCACCTGTGACTGTAGATCTTGCCCGCGACCATCTGTCTGGCATTGGTCGCACACTATTGACAGATTTCCGCCTGTGGCTGTAGATCTTGCTCTAGAGCGTCTGTCTGGCATTGGTCACACACATGATTGACAGATGTCCACCTGTGGCTGTAGATCTTGCTTGCGATCATCTGTCTGGCATTGGTCACACACATGATTGACAGATGTCCGCCAGTGGCTGTAGATCTTGCCCGCGATCATCTGTCTGGCATTGATCACACACTATTGACAGATGTCCGCCAGTGGCTGTAGATCTTGCCCGCGATCATCTGTCTGGCATTGGTCACACACATGATTGACAGATGTCCGCCAGTGGCTGTAGATCTTGCCCGCGAGCGGCTGTCTGGCATCGGTCACACACATGATTGACAGATGTCCACCTGTGACTGTAGCTCTTGCCCGCGATCATCTGTCTGGCATTGGTCACACACTATTGACAGATGTCCGCCAGTGGCTGTAGATCTTGCCCGCGATCATCTGTCTGGCATTGATCACACACTATTGACAGATGTCCGCCAGTGGCTGTAGATCTTGCCCGCGATCATCTGTCTGGCATTGATCACACACTATTGACAGATGTCCGCCAGTGGCTGTAGATCTTGCCCGCGATCATCTGTCTGGCATTGGTCACACACATGATTGACAGATGTCCACCTGTGGCTGTAGATCTTGCTTGCGATCATCTGTCTGGCATTGGTCACACACGTTTGACAGATGTCCACCTGTGACTGTAGATCTTGCTTGCGATCATCTGTCTGGCATTGGTCACACACGTTTGACAGATGTCCACCTGTGACTGTAGATCTTGCTTGCGATCATCTGTCTGGCATTGGTCACACACTATTGACAGATTTCCGCCAGTGGCTGTAGCTCTTGCCCGCGATCATCTGTCTGGCATTGGTCACACACTATTGACAGATGTCCGCCAGTGGCTGTAGATCTTGCCCGCGATCATCTGTCTGGCATTGATCACACACTATTGACAGATGTCCGCCAGTGGCTGTAGATCTTGCCCGCGATCATCTGTCTGGCATTGATCACACACTATTGACAGATGTCCGCCAGTGGCTGTAGATCTTGCCCGCGATCATCTGTCTGGCATTGGTCACACACATGATTGACAGATGTCCACCTGTGGCTGTAGATCTTGCTTGCGATCATCTGTCTGGCATTGGTCACACACGTTTGACAGATGTCCACCTGTGACTGTAGATCTTGCTTGCGATCATCTGTCTGGCATTGGTCACACACGTTTGACAGATGTCCACCTGTGACTGTAGATCTTGCTTGCGATCATCTGTCTGGCATTGGTCACACACTATTGACAGATGTCCGCCAGTGGCTGTAGATCTTGCTCTAGAGCGTCTGTCTGGCATTGGTCACACACATGATTGACAGATGTCCGCCTGTGGCTGTAGATCTTGCTCTAGAGCGTCTGTCTGGCATTGGTCACACACATGATTGACAGATTTCCGCCTGTGGCTGTAGATCTTGCTCTAGAGCGTCTGTCTGGCATTGGTCACACACATGATTGACAGATGTCCACCTGTGACTGTAGATCTTGCTTGCGATCATCTTTCTGGCATTGATCACACGTTTATTTTGACAGATGTCCGCCTGTGGCTGTAGCTCTGGCTCGCGAGCGTCTGTCTGGAATTGATCACACACACGTGAGCTCTCTGGAGTTTAACGTTGTGGAACTTGCGGACTCCATGGGCTGGGAGGTCATTCCGGTGAAGAGGGCTCTCCGTAACGTGCAGTGGAATTCTTCCTCTGGAGGTACCTGATCATGATGGCAGTATCAGTAACAAGTCTTCATGTGCACACGAATGACCTGCACTGTATTCACAACCAATCCCCTAATCTGCTTCTGCCTGTGCATGTGGGGATCTGCCTGTGCATGTGGTGAGCTGCCTGTGCATGTGGGGATCTGCCTGTGCATGTGGTGAGCTGCCTGTGCATGTGGTGATCTACCTGTGCATGTGGTGATCTGCCTGTGTATGTGGTGATCTGCCTGTGTATGGGGTGATCTGCCTGTGTATGGGGTGATCTGCATGTGGTGATCTGCTTGTGCATGTGGTGATCTGCTTGTGCATGTGGTGATCTGCTTGTGCATGTGGTGATCTGCCTGTGCATGTGGTGATCTGCCTGTGCATGTGGTGATCTGCCTGTGCATGTGGTGATGATCTGCCTGTGTATGTGGTGATCTGCCTGTGCATGTGGTGATCTGCCTGTGCATGTGGTGATCTGCCTGTGCATGTAGTGATCTGCCTGTGCATGTGTTGATCTGCCTGTGCATGTGGTGATCTACCTGTGCATGTGGGGATCTACCTGTGCATGTGGGGATCTGCCTGTGCATGTGGTGATCTGCCTGTGCATGTGGTGATCTGCCTGTGCATGTGGTGATCTGCCTGTGCATGTGGTGATCTACCTGTGCATGTGGTGATCTCCCTGTGCATGTGGTGATCTGCCTGTGCATGTGATGATGATCTGCCTGTGCATGTGGTGATCTGCCTGTGCATGTGGTGGTGATCTGCCTGTGCATGTGGTGATCTGCCTGTGCATGTGGTGATCTGCCTGTGCATGTGATGATCTGTCTGTGCATGTGATGATGATCTGCCTGTGCATGTGGTGATCAACTTGTGCATGTGGTGATCTCCATGTGCATGTGGTGATCTGCCTGTGCATGTGGTGATCTGCCTGTGCATGTGATGATCTGCCTGTGCATGTGGTGATCTGCCTGTGCATGTGGTGACCTGCCTGTGCATGTGGGGATCTGCCTGTGCATGTGGGGATCTGCCTGTGGTGATCTGCCTCTGCATGTGGTGATCTGCCTGTGCATGTGGTGACCTGCCTGTGCATGTGATGATCTGCCTGTGCATGTGGTGATCTGCCTGTGCATGTGGTGATCTGCCTGTGCATGTGGTGATCTGCCTGTGCATGTGATGATCTGCCTGTGCATGTGATGATCTGCCTGTGCATGTGATGGTCTGCCTGTGCATGTGATGGTCTGCCTGTGCATGTGGGGATCTGCCTGTGCATGTGGTGATCTGCCTGTGCATGTGGGGATCTGCCTGTGATGATCTGCCTGTGCATGTGGGGATCTGCCTGTGCATGTGGGGATCTGCCTGTGCATGTGGGGATCTCCCTGTGCATGTGGTGATCTGCCTGTGCATGTGAGGATCTGCCTGTGCATGTGGTGATCTGCCTGGGCATGTGGGGATCTGCCTAGGCATGTGGGGATCTGTCTTTGCATGTGGTGATCTGACTGTGCATGTGGTGATCTGCCTGTGCATGTGGTGATCTGCCTGGACATGTGGGGATCTGCCTTTACATGTGGTGATCTGCCTTTACATGTGGTGATCTGCCTGTGCATGAGGTGATCTGCCTGTGCATGTGATGATCTGCCTGTGCATGTGATGATCTGCCTGTGCATGTGAGGATCTGCCTGTGCATGTGGTGATCTGCCTGTGCATGTGGTGATCTGCCTGTGCATGTGGTGATCTCCCTGTGCATGTGATGATCTCCCTGTGCATGTGGTGATCTGCCTGTGCATGTGATGATCTGCCTGTGCATGTAATGATCTGCCTGTGCATGTGATGATGATCTGCCAGTGCATGTGGTGATCTGCCTGTGCATGTGGTGATCTACCTGTGCATGTGGTGATCTCCGTGTGCATGTGGTGATCTGCCTGTGCATGTGGTGATCTGCCTGTGCATGTGGTGATCTGCCTGTGCATGTGATGATCTGCCTGTGCATGTGATGATCTGCCTGTGCATGTGGTGATCTGCCTGTGCATGTGATGATCTGCCTGTGCATGTGGGGATCTGCCTGTGCATGTGGGGATCTGCCTGTGCATGTGGGGATCTGCCTGTGATGATCTGCCTGTGCATGTGGTGATCTGCCTGTGCATGTGGTGATCTGCCTGTGCATGTGGGGATCTGCCTGTGCATGTGGCGATCTGCCTGTGCATGTGGCGATCTGCCTGTGCATGTGGGGATCTGCCTGTGCATGTGGGGATCTGCCTGTGCATGTGGTGATCTGCCTGTGCATGTGGTGATCTGCCTGTGCATGTGGTGATCTGCCTGTGCATGTGGGGATCTGCCTGTGCATGTGAGGATCTGCCTGTGCATGTGGGGATCTCCCTGTGCATGTGGTGATCTGCCTGTGCATGTGGTGATCTGCCTGTGCATGTGATGATCTGCCTGTGCATGTGATGATCTGCCTGTGCATGTGATGGTCTGCCTGTGCATGTGATGGTCTGCCTGTGCATGTGGGGATCTGCCTGTGCATGTGGTGATCTGCCTGTGCATGTGGGGATCTGCCTGTGATGATCTGCCTGTGCATGTGGGGATCTGCCTGTGCATGTGGGGATCTGCCTGTGCATGTGGGGATCTGCCTGTGCATGTGGGGATCTCCCTGTGCATGTGGTGATCTGCCTGTGCATGTGAGGATCTGCCTGTGCATGTGGTGATCTGCCTGGACATGTGGGGATCTGCCTAGGCATGTGGGGATCTGTCTTTGCATGTGGTGATCTGACTGTGCATGTGGTGATCTGCCTGTGCATGTGGTGATCTGCCTGGACATGTGGGGATCTGCCTTTACATGTGGTGATCTGCCTTTACATGTGGTGATCTGCCTGTGCATGAGGTGATCTGCCTGTGCATGTGATGATCTGCCTGTGCATGTGATGATCTGCCTGTGCATGTGAGGATCTGCCTGTGCATGTGGTGATCTGCCTGTGCATGTGGTGATCTGCCTGTGCATGTGGTGATCTCCCTGTGCATGTGGTGATCTGCCTGTGCATGTGATGATCTGCCTGTGCATGTAATGATCTGCCTGTGCATGTGATGATCTGCCTGTGCATGTGATGATGATCTGCCAGTGCATGTGGTGATCTGCCTGTGCATGTGGTGATCTACCTGTGCATGTGGTGATCTCCGTGTGCATGTGGTGATCTGCCTGTGCATGTGGTGATCTGCCTGTGCATGTGATGATCTGCCTGTGCATGTGATGATCTGCCTGTGCATGTGGTGATCTGCCTGTGCATGTGATGATCTGCCTGTGCATGTGGGGATCTGCCTGTGCATGTGGGGATCTGCCTGTGCATGTGGGGATCTGCCTGTGATGATCTGCCTGTGCATGTGGTGATCTGCCTGTGCATGTGGTGATCTGCCTGTGCATGTGGGGATCTGCCTGTGCATGTGGCGATCTGCCTGTGCATGTGGGGATCTGCCTGTGCATGTGGTGATCTGCCTGTGCATGTGGTGATCTGCCTGTGCATGTGGTGATCTGCCTGTGCATGTGGGGATCTGCCTGTGCATGTGAGGATCTGCCTGTGCATGTGGGGATCTCCCTGTGCATGTGGTGATCTCCCTGTGCATGTGGTGATCTGCCTGTGCATGTGATGATCTGCCTGTGCATGTGGTGATCTGCCTGTTCATGTGGTGATCTGCCTGTGCATGTGGTGATCTGCCTGTGCATGTGGGGATCTGCCTGTGCATGTGGTGATCTGACTGTGCATGTGGGGATCTGCCTGTGATGATCTGCCTGTGCATGTGGGGATCTGCCTGTGCATGTGGGGATCTGCCTGTGATGATCTGCCTGTGCATGTGGTGATCTGCCTGTGCATGTGGGGATCTGCCTGTGCATGTGGCGATCTGCCTGTGCATGTGGCGATCTGCCTGTGCATGTGGGGATCTGCCTGTGCATGTGGGGATCTGCCTGTGCATGTGGGGATCTGCCTGTGCATGTGGTGATCTGCCTGTGCATGTGGTGATCTGCCTGTGCATGTGGGGATCTCCCTGTGCATGTGGGGATCTGCCTGTGCGGATCTGCCTGTGCATGTGAGGATCTGCCTGTGCATGTGGGGATCTCCCTGTGCATGTGGTGATCTGCCTGTGCATGTGGTGATCTGCCTGTGCATGTGGGGATCTCCCTGTGCATGTGGTGATCTGCCTGTGCATGTGATCATCTGCCTGTGCATGTGGTGATCTGCCTGTGCATGTGGTGATCTGCCTGTGCATGTGGGGATCTGCATGTGGGGATCTGCCTGTGCATGTGGGGATCTGCCTGTGCATGTGGGGATCTGCCTGTGCATGTGGGGATCTGCCTGTGCATGTGGGGATCTGCCTGTGATGATCTGCCTGTGCATTTGGTGATCTGCCTGTGCATGTGGGGATCTGCCTGTGCATGTGGGGATCTGCCTGTGCTGATCTTCCTATGCATGTGGTAATCTGCCTGTGCATGTGGTGATCTGCCTGTGCATGTGGTGATCTGCCTGTGCATGTGATGATCTGCCTGTGCATGTGATGATCTGCCTGTGCATGTGGTGATCTGCCTGTGCATGTGGTGATCTCCCTGTGCATGTGGTGATCTGCCTGTGCATGTGATGATCTGCCTGTGCATGTGATGATCTGCCTGTGCATGTGATGATCTGCCTGTGCATGTGATGATCTGCCTGTGCATGTGGTGATCTGCCTGTGCATGTGGGGATCTGCCTGTGATTATCTGCCTGTGCATGTGGTGATCTGCCTGTGCATGTGGGGATCTGCCTGTGCATGTGGGGATCTGCCTGTGCATGTGGCGATCTGCCTGTGCATGTGGGGATCTGCCTGTGCATGTGGTAATCTGCCTGTTCATGTGGTGATTTGCCTGTGCATGTGGTGATCTGCCTATGCAAGTGGTGATCTCCCTGTGCATGTGGTGATCTGCCTGTGCATGTGGTGATCTGCCTGTGCATGTGGTGATCTGCCTGTGCATGTGGTGATCTGCCTGTGCATGTGGTGATCTGCCTGTGCATGTGGCATGTGGTGATCTGCCTGTGCATGTGGTGATCTGCCTGTGCATGTGGAGATCTGCCTGTACATGTGGGGATCTGCCTGTGCATGTGGGGATCTGCCTGTGCTGATCTGCCTGTGCATGTGGTAATCTGCCTGTGCATGTGGTGATCTGCCTGTGCATGTGGTAATCTGCCTGTGCATGTGGTGATCTGCCTGTGCATGTGGTGATCTGCCTGTGCATGTGGTGATCTGCCTGTGCATGTGATGATCTGCCTGTGCATGTGGGGATCTGCCTGTGCATGTGGTGATCTGCCTGTGCATGTGGGGATCTGCCTGTGCATGTGGGGATCTGCCTGTGCATGTGGGGATCTGCCTGTGCATGTGGGGATCTGCCTGTGCATGTGGGGATCTGCCTGTGCATGTGGTGATCTGCCTGTGCATGTGGTGATCTGCCTGTGCATGTGGTGATCTGCCTGTGCATGTGGTGATCTGCCTGTGCATGTGGGGATCTGCCTGTGCATGTGAGGATCTGCCTGTGCATGTGGGGATCTCCCTGTGCATGTGGTGATCTCCCTGTGCATGTGGTGATCTGCCTGTGCATGTGATGATCTGCCTGTGCATGTGGTGATCTGCCTGTTCATGTGGTGATCTGCCTGTGCATGTGGTGATCTGCCTGTGCATGTGGTGATCTGACTGTGCATGTGGGGATCTGCCTGTGATGATCTGCCTGTGCATGTGGTGATCTGCCTGTGCATGTGGGGATCTGCCTGTGATGATCTGCCTGTGCATGTGGTGATCTGCCTGTGCATGTGGGGATCTGCCTGTGCATGTGGCGATCTGCCTGTGCATGTGGCGATCTGCCTGTGCATGTGGGGATCTGCCTGTGCATGTGGGGATCTGCCTGTGCATGTGGTGATCTGCCTGTGCATGTGGTGATCTGCCTGTGCATGTGGGGATCTCCCTGTGCATGTGGGGATCTGCCTGTGCGGATCTGCCTGTGCATGTGAGGATCTGCCTGTGCATGTGGGGATCTCCCTGTGCATGTGGGGATCTCCCTGTGCATGTGGGGATCTCCCTGTGCATGTGGTGATCTGCCTGTGCATGTGGGGATCTCCCTGTGCATGTGGTGATCTGCCTGTGCATGTGATCATCTGCCTGTGCATGTGGTGATCTGCCTGTGCATGTGGTGATCTGCCTGTGCATGTGGGGATCTGCATGTGGGGATCTGCCTGTGCATGTGGGTATCTGCCTGTGCATGTGGGGATCTGCCTGTGCATGTGGGGATCTGCCTGTGATGATCTGCCTGTGCATTTGGTGATCTGCCTGTGCATGTGGGGATCTGCCTGTGCATGTGGGGATCTGCCTGTGCTGATCTTCCTATGCATGTGGTAATCTGCCTGTGCATGTGGTGATCTGCCTGTGCATGTGGTGATCTGCCTGTGCATGTGATGATCTGCCTGTGCATGTGATGATCTGCCTGTGCATGTGGTGATCTGCCTGTGCATGTGGTGATCTCCCTGTGCATGTGGTGATCTGCCTGTGCATGTGATGATCTGCCTGTGCATGTGATGATCTGCCTGTGCATGTGATGATCTGCCTGTGCATGTGGTGATCTGCCTGTGCATGTGGGGATCTGCCTGTGATTATCTGCCTGTGCATGTGGTGATCTGCCTGTGCATGTGGGGATCTGCCTGTGCATGTGGGGATCTGCCTGTGCATGTGGCGATCTGCCTGTGCATGTGGGGATCTGCCTGTGCATGTGGTAATCTGCCTGTTCATGTGGTGATTTGCCTGTGCATGTGGTGATCTGCCTATGCATGTGGTGATCTCCCTGTGCATGTGGTGATCTGCCTGTGCATGTGGTGATCTGCCTGTGCATGTGGTGATCTGCCTGTGCATGTGGTGATCTGCCTGTGCATGTGGCATGTGGTGATCTGCCTGTGCATGTGGTGATCTGCCTGTGCATGTGGAGATCTGCCTGTACATGTGGGGATCTGCCTGTGCATGTGGGGATCTGCCTGTGCTGATCTGCCTGTGCATGTGGTAATCTGCCTGTGCATGTGGTGATCTGCCTGTGCATGTGGTAATCTGCCTGTGCATGTGAGGATCTGCCTGTGCATGTGGTGATCTACCTGTGCATGTGGTGATCTCCGTGTGCATGTGGTGATCTGCCTGTGCATGTGGTGATCTGCCTGTGCATGTGGTGATCTGCCTGTGCATGTGGCATGTGGTGATCTGCCTGTGCATGTGGTGATCTGCCTGTGCATGTGGAGATCTGCCTGTACATGTGGGGATCTGCCTGTGCATGTGGGGATCTGCCTGTGCATGTGGTAATCTGCCTGTGCATGTGGTGATCTGCCTGTGCATGTGGTGATCTGCCTGTGCATGTGATGATCTGCCTGTGCATGTGGGGATCTGCCTGTGCATGTGGGGATCTGCCTGTGCATGTGGGGATCTGCCTGTGCATGTGGGGATCTGCCTGTGCATGTGGGGATCTGCCTGTGCATGTGTTGATCTGCCTGTGCATGTGGTGATCTGCCTGTGCATGTGATGATCTGCCTGTGCATGTGATGATCTGCCTGTGCATGTGGTGATCTGCCTGTGCATGTGGGGATCTGCCTGTGATGATCTGCCTGTGCATGTGGTGATCTGCCTGTGCATGTGGTGATCTGCCTGTGCATGTGGCATGTGGTGATCTGCCTGTGCATGTGGGGATCTGCCTGTGCATGTTGCGATCTGCCTGTGCATGTGGGGATCTGCCTGTGCATGTGGTGATTTGCCTGTGCATGTGATAATAATCCGAACATTTGTATAGCGCTTTTCTCCTGTCGGACTCAAAGCGCTCAAGAGCTGCAGGCACTGGGGCGCGCTCAAGAGGCCAACATGCAGTGTTAGGGAGTCTTGCCTTGAACTCCTTACTGAATAGGTACTTGACATAGCCAGGATTCGAACCCTGGTCTCCCATGTCAAAGGCAGACCCCTTAACCAGTACTCTATCCAGCCACCACCATGTGATGATCTGCCTGTGCATGTGGTGATCTGCCTGTGCATGTGGTGATCTGCCTGTGCAAGTGGTGATCTGCCTGTGCATGTGGTGATCTGCCTGTGCATGTGGTGATCTGCCTGTGCATGTGGCATGTGGTGATCTGCCTGTGCATGTGGTGATCTGCCTGTGCATGTGAGGATCTGCCTGTGCATGTGGTGATTTGCCTGGGCATGTGGGGATCTGCCTGTGCATGTGGTGATCTGCCTGTGCATGTGGTGATCTGCCTGTGCATGTGGTGATCTGCCTGTGCATGTGGGGATCTGCCTGTGCATGTGGGGATCTGCCTGTGCTGATCTGCCTCTGCATGTGGTAATCTGCCTTTGCATGTGGTGATCTGCCTGTGCATGTGATGATGATCTGCCTGTGCATGTGAGGATCTGCCTGTGCATGTGGTGATCTACCTGTGCATGTGGTGATCTACCTGTGCATGTGGTGATCTCTGTGTGCATGTGGGGATCTGCCTGTGCATGTGATGATCTGCCTGTGCATGTGATGATCTGCCTGTGCATGTGATGATCTGCCTGTGCATGTGATGATCTGCCTGTGCATGTGGTGATCTGCCTGTGATGATCTGCCTGTGCCTGTGATGATATGCCTGTGCATGTGGTGATCTGCCTGTGCATGTGGTGATCTGCCTGTGCATGTGGTGATCTCCCTGTGCATGTGGGGATCTGCCTGTGCATGTGGTGATCTGCCTGTGCATGTGGTGATCTGCCTGTGCATGTGGGGATCTGCCTGTGCATGTGGGGATCTGCCTGTGCATGTGGGGATCTGCCTCTGCTGATCTGCCTCTGCATGTGGTAATCTGCCTGTGCATGTGGTGATCTGCCTGTGCATGTGATGATCTGCCTGTGCATGTGGTGATCTGCCTGTGCATGTGGTGATCTGCCTGTGCATGTGGTGATCTGCCTGTGCATGTGATGATCTGCCTGTGCATTTGGTGATCTGCCTGTGCATGTGGTGATCTGCCTGTGCATGTGATGATCTGCCTGTGCATGTGGTGATCTGCCTGTGCATGTGGTGATCTGCCTGAGCATGTGATGATCTGCCTGTGCATGTGATGATCTGCCTGTGCATGTGGTGATCTGCCTGTGCATGTGGTGATCTGCCTGTGCATGTGAGGATCTGCCTGTGCATGTGGTGATCTGCCTGTGCGTGTGGTGATCTGCCTGTGCGTGTGATGATCTGCCTGTGCATGTGATGATCTGCCTGTGCATGTGGTGATCTGTTTCATCTATTGCACGTTTTGCTGTCCTGATCTGCCTCTGCCATATTATTAGCATCAGAGTAACATACACAGATTCCTGTTACTAATGGTGTTTCTCCCGTGTCTCCTTGTTCCTCAGGTTTTCGTGGAACAGGCAGAAGTGGCATCCTTGTTGAGTTCAGCAAGCTGTCCTTTCATTTCCGTGCATATGGAGATCTGACTAACGAGGAATTGGAAAGTGTGTGTGATTTTCTTCATCAGAAGGTGTCTTCACGCGAGACCACGGCCTTGAGGCAGCTGAAGATGTGTTACAAGGCCTTTCAGAGGTAACTCCTGAGAAAGTGATGGTCCTGCCATGAAAGTTACTGGTCAGCTGACGAGTTCTGCGTTCTCTGGCTAGGTCATGGGTCAAGCAATGACCGAGCAAGTCTGTACTCCTACAGAAGAACTGCACACCTTGGTTGGTGGATGCTGGTGCAGGATCCCTGGGCTGTATACATCCAATCTTCAAAGGAGAAATCCGCACACACTTTTTGAAACCATAAAGTGAAGTTTATTGTTCCATTCCATTGGCCAATCGGTCAGATGTCTTGCTTGTGTGTGTGATGGAACAATAAACTTCACTTCATGGTTACAAGAAGTCTGTGTGCAGATTCCTCCTTTGACCATTGCAAGTCTGTACTCACTCACTGACTCAGGCAGGTCCAGACTAGAGCCCTGATGGTTTACTTCACACAACGGATCACAATGGAGTAACTGGATGTAAACTGACCCTATGCTAAATATAAGGAGGAGTCTAGCCTGTGACCCATCTACGTCCATCATAAATGCCAACGTGTTACTATGCCAACTTACCCCTTCTCCCACCCTGATTTTTCTTCTCAAGATAGAAAACCCTGGCTGAACTTATAAGGACCAATGAAAATGTCTCAGGCATTGAAATAAGCATCCTGATGTTCACCAGCCCAATGACTTCTATTTAGTGGTATCATACTACGAGGTGAATGAGACCAAATCATTAATGCCGAGTATAACTATCCCCTCCCACGTGAACCAGCAGATCTCAGTGTGATTCCCATTTCATTGGACAAAATCTTCCATCCCTGACCCAGGTACTAACTTCCCTAACGCCTCTAGCAAATGATACGAGCTTCATTTCCTTCCTCTGCTGGGAATAATAGACATTTCCTGCCAGCTTGGTCTGAACCCCTGAGCCTGTGCGTTGGTTCCGGCATGCGACCGTATTTTACTGCTGGGGGATGACTTCTCCTCTGTTGTTCTGCAGGGTAGCGTTCCGGAGCAGTGCGGCCTGTGCGGAGCAGGTGAACATGGAGCGCAGTGCACTGCTGAAATCTCACATCTTGGACTACTTTCAAGGGAAAACTACCTCAGGAGAGAGCCATGAATCGGATTCCGAGGAAGAACTGAGAGATACGAAGGTAATATGCATATTCTCATCATAATACTGGACAGAGCAACCCTAATCTCTGTCCACACTCCATTCACCGTATATACCGCCCCTATCTCTGTCCACCGTCCATTCCCCGTATCTAACCTCCCCTGCTGATCTCTGATCCCTCCCCCATCTATGTCCACCGTCCATTCCCCGTATCTATCCTCCCCTGCTGATCCCTCCCCCATCTCTGTCCACCGTCCATTCCCCGTATCTACCCTCCCCTGCTGGTCTCTGATTCCTACCCCATCTCTGTCCACCCTCCATCTACCCTCCCCTGCTGGTCTCTGATCCCTCCCCCATCTCTGTCCACCCTCCATTCCCTGTATCTACCCTCCCCTGCTGGTCTCTGATCCCTCCCCCATCATTCCCTGTATCTGCCCCCTCCGGCTGGTCTCTGATTCCTCCCCCATCTCTGTCCACCCTCCATTCTCTGTATCTACCCTTCACTGCTGATCTCTGATCCTTCCCCATCTCTGTCCACCCTCCATTCCCTGTATCTACCCTCCCCTGCTGGTCTCTGTTCCCACCCCCATCTCTGTCCACCCTCCATTCCCTGTATCTACCCTCCACTGCTGATCTCTGATCCTTCCCCCATCTCTGTCCACCCTCCATTCCCTGTATCTACCCTCCACTGCTGATCTCTGATCCTTCCCCATCTCTGTCCACCCTCCATTCCCTGTATCTACCCTCCACTGCTGATCTCTGATCCCACCCCCATCTCTGTCCACCCTCCATTCCCTGTATCTACCCTCCCCTGCTGGTCTCTGATCCCTCCCTCATCTCTGTCCACCCTCCATCACTCCCTGTATCTACCTCCCCCTGCTGATCTCTGATCGCTCCCCCATCATTCCCTGTATCCCCCTCCCCCCCCGGCTGGTCTCTGATCCCACCCCCATCTCTGTCCACCCTCCATCACTCCCTGTATCTACCCTCCACTGCTGATCTCTGATCCCTCCCCCATCTCTGTCCACCCTCCATTCCCCGTATCTACTCTCCCCTGCTGGTCTCTGATCCCACCCCCATCTCTGTCCACCCTCTATTCCCCGTACCCACCTTCCCCTACTGATCTCTGATCCCTCCCCCGGCATTACCTGTATCTACCCTCCCCTGCTGGTCTCTGATGGGATGGTGTCAGACAATAGGACAGGATGCACACAGAGGGGGGGGATGGGAGGGGTACAGCCTCCTCCATTCATTGCTTGGTTCCCTGCAGGTGGAGGATTGGAGGCATCAGCTGTGCTTCGATGTTCGTCTTTTCCTTTCCATTCACCAAGATGAGAGATTCTCTGGAAGAGCCATTGCCCGCATTTTCCATGGGATTGGTATGTGAATATTTTATCATAAGGAATGAATGTGTAATAATAATGTGTTCATACATGTTCCAGGACAAGGCAAGGTATGAAGTGTGTGCCTAGCAGCTCTGAATCTTTACTACTGATTCTATAGAAGTCCACTCTGTTCCCTCCTGATTATCCCTCTATTCACGTCTTTATGACTTCCACCGACTAGATGATCTATTCACAAGCCTTGTCGGCCCATGAGTAGGCCCTGCCCCCCGGCTCATAAGGAATCCCCCATGCTCCCTGGCCCGTGAGGGGTCCCCACACTCCCCAGCTTGTGAGGAGACTGCAGTCCTCGAGCCCGTGAGGGGTTCGCGCTCCCCGGCCTGTCTTATCTTAAAACAATCGCTTTAAACTTGTATTGGTGCTACAAATTCAACACCAAAAATTCACTTTTCATTTTAATTTGCATCTAACTCTCATTTCTTAAACTGGTTTTAAGGCCAAACTGCAATTTTCTGACTTGAACTCTGTACAGACAGGCCAGTGTTTCCTTCTTGTACAAAGCAGGAGATGTTGGTTATTTTCCAGACCTGTATAAATTGACTGGCAAGTTCACAATGTGATTGTGCAAAATCGTTTCCAATAACGTGTGGCAATGAAGGTAGCTACATAGTTACATAGTTATTTTGGTTGAAAAAAGACATACGTCCATCGAGTTCAACCAGTACAAAGTCCAACTCCAACCTGCTCCCTCACATATCCCTGTTGATCCAGAGGAAGGCGAAAAAACCCTTACAAGGCATGTTCCAATTAGCCCCAAAAGGGAAAAATTCCTTCCCGACTCCAGATGGCAATCAGATAAAATCCCTGGATCAACATCATTAGACATTACCTAATAATTGTAGCCATGGATGTCTTTCAACGCAAGGAAAGCATCTATGGACCTCCATGGAGATGCTTGCAGGATGACTGACGTATGTAATGTCTACTAATACTGCGTTCTGTTTGGCTTGTAGGCAGCCCGTGTTACCCTGCACAGATTTACGGGAAGGACCGAAGATTCTGGAGGAAATACCTTCACTTGGACTTCAACAAAGTTCTGCAGATCTGTAAGGAGGAGATTATCCGCATGAGATGAAGATGGCCTGTCACACTGCTGTACTCTCCAATGGCGGATTCCCAAAAAGCAGGATTTGGCAAAACAATTGCGTTTTCTGATCTACAAAAGATTGCGGTCTCCGATCTACGAGTGTGCGCGGTTTTGCGATCTACGAGGGTGTGCGTCTGTGATCTACAAGGGTGGGAGATCTACGAGGGTGTCCGGTTTTGAGATCTATGACGGTGTCTACGAGGGTGTGCGGTCTGTGATCTACAAGGGTGGGAGATCTACGAGGGTGCATGGTTTGCGCTCTACAAGGGCATGCAGTTTGCGATCTATGAAGGCGTGCACCTTGCGATCTGTGTGGGCCTCTACAAGGGCATGCATTTGAGACTGTTATAAGGGATGGTCACTGATATGCAAATATTTCTAAATTCATGCAGGATTATGTAAATTTGTATGCAAAAGTATGCAGCTTGAAAATGAACCAAAAAGTTTAAACCTTGGCGGGACTTGTTTGGTCTATTTGCATAAATTTGCATATGAATTTACATGATCCTGCAGGAAGTCGGGAATATTTGCATCTCATTTACCATCCCCTCCATGTTGTACAAGTCTGTTTATTTGTAGATACTTTTGACTTTCATTTATAATAAAACTGATGTGTAAAAAGTCTGATTTATTGGCTGACTGGCCTCGTATATCACGCTCCTCTTGTATGAGCAGTCTGGGCTCACTGCGCAGGCGCCGATATCCATGGCAGGGCCAGAGGCAGGTGTGGTGGGGGCGGGTGAGGCTGACTGGGCTCGTATATCACGCTCCTCTTGTATGAGCAGTCTGGGCTCACTGCGCAGGCGCCGATATCCACGGGAGGGATTTTTGACAAGCTCTTGTCAGATATGTTCAGAGGCCTGAGGCCGGTGTGACAGGGCAGGTGTTTTGGGGTTGATGGGAGGTGCCATGGGGCGGGTGTGGCAGGGCCAGAGGCAGGTGTGGTGGGGCGGGTGAGGCAGGGACTAGAGGCAAGTGTCCCGGAGCTAGGTGTCACAGGGGTGGGTCTGGCTGTGGGAGTCAGGTGTTGAGGGGCAGTGGGGGTGGAGAAGGCCAGTGTCATGAAGGTGGATGTTGTGGGGCCAGGAGCATTTGTGGTGGGGAGTCAGTTGTCGTGGGGCCGGAGGTGGTCGGGGCAGGTTTTTGCAGGTGCCGGAGGCCAGTGTCGTGGGGCAGGATGTGGCAGTGAGTCTGTTGTTGTGGGGCCGGAGGTGGGTGTTGCGGTGCAAGTGTGGTGGGGGGGTGTTTTGTGTGTGTGGGGGGGGGAGGGTGTTGTGGGGAGTCAGTTGTCATGGGGGTGAGTGGGTGCTGTGCAGGTGTGTGTGTGGAGGGTGCGGGGTCGGATGCAGGTGGGGGCGAGTGTTGCAGGGCAGGATGTGGCAGGGAGTGGGGGTGTGTTTTGCTGGCGGGGGTGTGTTGCGGGGAGTCAGTTGTCATGGGGCCGGAGGTGGGTGCGTGCAGGTGTGTGTGGGAGGGTTGCAGGGACGGATGCAGGTTGGAGGCGGGTTTTGTGGATTGTCACAGGGCAGGATGTGGCAGGGAGTCAGTTGTTGTGGTAGGGGTGTGTTTTGCGGGTGGGGGTGTGTTGCTGGGAGTCAGTTGTCATGTGGCTGGGGGTGGGTGGGTGCGGTGCAGGTGTGTGTGTGGAGGGTGCGGGTCAGACGCAGTTGGGGGTGGGTGTTGCGGGTGCCAGAGGTGAGTGTTGCAGGGCAGGATGTGGCAGGGAGTCAGTTGTGGTGGGGGTGTGTTTTGCGGGTAGGGGTGTGTTGCTGGGAGTCAGTTGTCGTGGGGGTGGGTGCGGTGCAGGTGTGTGTTGGTGGGGGGGTGCGGGGTCGGATGCAGGTTTTTCGGATGCCGCAGTCGGGGGGCCAGGTGTGGGGGGAGTCAGGTGTCATGGGGCCGGGGGCAGGTGTCACCAGTAAGGCCCCTTTTACACTTAACCAACTGCTCTCAGTTAAAACTGAAAGAAAACGGATTTTCAGAGTTATGCCCATGGTTTCCAATGGCACAGTTCCCACTATAAGCGCTGTAACTAAAAACTTTTATACAATGCACTGCTATGGAAAAACGCATACCAATGCATTGAGTGTAAAAGGGCCCTAAACCCCTCCCTCGGTCAGAGGTTCACAGCCTCATACAAATGAGCCACATATAGTGAACAGTAATGCACAATATAGCACACATTACATTGCATGCTATTTACTGGCAGCCTAATGGGATAATATCACCACACTGTGTATAGATCACAATTGTGACAACTGTTATTTGCCAGGCCTCCTGTAAGAAAGGCCAAGGAAGTCCAGCATCAGATGCCATCACTGGTAACTAGGAAACAGTCTGTCCTTCCACTGAAGCTGTGATGGGAAATGAGGCTGGAAAGATTGGAGAAGTCACATTGTGGCCACCAGCTGTCTGTCTGTGGTGTCGGTGGCTCCTCTGATGTCTGAAGAGGTTGGAGCTCTGGGTGAAGGACTTGCCACACTCACAGACATAAGGCCGCTCCCGTGTGTGGACTCTCTGGTGCATGATGAGGTGGGATCTACAATTAAAGCTCTTTTCACAACGCAGACATTCAAACGGTTTCTTTGGAGGAAGGTTATCTAGCAATGGTCTGGTATAAGTCTTCCTTGGATCGCTGGGAAGCCTTTTCCCTCCAGCTGTCCAGCCAGTCTTCCATGCCGGCTTCCCACGATCCTTATACAGGAGGCGGAGAGTTTGTTGCATGTGGAGATTGTCAGAGTTGTGGTCCATTTCCACCGCATGTCCTGCAGCCTGAAGATCACTCGCTGGACTTTCTTCCTCAGTCTTAATAACGTGCAGGTTTCCTTCTGGAACAAAAAGAAAATAATTTCATGATCGTTAAGAGACAATAGTTGTGACTTCTGTACAACTAAAGTGATATTTGGGTTACATATTCATGCAATTCACTAAGGGCAGCTCTGTAAAATAGCACATTCGGTATTTAACACTAAGTCAGCCGTGTAGCAGGTCAGCGGGCAGGCAGGGAGCTGTGTGTAAGAGGCTGCCGTGTAGCAGGTCAGCAGTGAGGCGGGGAGCTGTGTGTATGAGGCAGCCATGTAGCAGGTCAGCGGTGAGGCAGGAAGCTGTGTGTATGTGGCAGCCGTGTAGCAGGTCAGGGTTGAGGCAGTGAGCTGTGTGTATGAGGCAGCCGTTTAGCAGGTCAGGGTTGAGGCAGGGAGCTGTGTGTATGAGGCAGCTGTGTAGCAAGGAAGCAGTGAGGCAGGGAGCTGTGTGTAAGAGGCAGCCGTGTAGCAGGTCAGCAGTGAGGCAGGGAGCTTCTGTGTAAGAGGCAGCCGTGTAGCAGGTCAGCAGGGAGCTGTGTGTATGAAGCAGCCGTGTAGCAGGTCAGCGGGCAGGCAGGGAGCTGTGTGTAAGAGGCAGCCGTGTAGCATGTCAGCGGGCAGACAGGGAGCTGTGTGTATGAGGCAGCCATGTAGCAGGTCAGCGGTGAGACGGAGCTGTGTGTAAGAGGCTGTCATGTAGCAGGTCAGCGGTGAGGCAGGAAGCTGTGTGTATGAGTCAGCCGTGTAGCAGGGCAGCGGTGAGGCAGGAAGCTGTGTGTATGAGTCAGCCGTGTAGCAGGGCAGCGGTGAGGCAGGGAGCTGTGTGTAAGATGCTGTCGTGTAGCAAGTAAGCGGGCAGGCAGGGAGCTGTGTGTAAGAGGCAGCTGTGTAGCAGGGTAGCGGGCAGGCAGTGAGCTGTGTGTATGAGGCAGCCGTGTAGCAGGTCAGCGGTGAGGCAGGAAGCTGTGTGTATGAGTCAGCCGTGTAGCAGGTCAGTGGGCAGGCAGAGAGCGGTGTGTATGAGGCAGCCGTCTAGCAGGTCAGCAGGCAGGCAGGGAGCTGTTGTGTATGAGGCAGCCATGTAGCAGGTCAGCAGTGAGGCAGGAAGCTGTGTGTATGAGGCAGCCGTGTAGCAGGTCAGCGGGCAGGCAGGGAGCTGTGTGTATGAGTCAGCCGTGTAGCAGGGCAGCGGGCAGGCAGGGAGCTGTGTATGAGTCAGCTGTGTAGCAGGTCAGCAGGCAGGCAGGGAGCTGTGTGTATGAGGCAGCCGTGTAGCAGGTCAGCGGTGAGGCAGGGAGCTGTGTATATGAGGCAGCCGTGTAGCAGGGTAGCGGGCAGGCAGGGAGCTGTGTGTATGAGTCAGCTGTGTAGAAGGGCAGTGGGCAGGCAGGGAGCTGTGTGTATGAGGCGGCTGTGTAGCAGGGCAGCGGGCAGGCAGAGAGCTGTGTGTATGAGGCAGCCGTGTAGCAGGGCAGCGGGCAGGCAGGGAGCTGTGTGTATGAGGCAGCTGTGTAGCAGGTTAGCGGGCAGGCAGGGAGCTGTGTGTATGAGGCAGCCGTGTAGCAGGGCAGCTGGCAGGCAGGAAGCTGTGTGTATGAGGCAGCCGTGTAGCAGGTCAGCGGGCAGGCAGGGAGCTGTGTGTATGAGTCAGCCGTGTAGCAGGGCAGCGGACAGACAGGGAGCTGTGTGTATGAGTGAGCCATGTAGCAGGGCAGCGGGCAGGCAGGGAGCTGTGTGTATGTGTCAGCCGGGTAGCAGGTCGGCAGGCAGGGAGCTGCATGTATGAGTCAGCCGTGTAGCAGGTCAGCGGTGAGGCGGGAAGCTGTCTGTATGAGGCACCCGTGTAGCAGGTCAGTGGGCAGGCAGGGAGCTGTGTGTATGAGTCAGCCGTGTAGCAGGTCAGCGGGCAGGCAGGGAGCTGTGTGTATGAGGCAGCCGTGTAGCAGGTCAGCAGTGAGGCAGGGAGCTGTGTGTATGAGACAGCCGTGTAGCAGGTTAGCGGGCAGGCAGGGAGCTGTGTGTAAGAGGCAGCCGTGTAGCAGGTCAGCGGGCAGGCAGGGAGCTGTGTGTATGTGTCAGCCGGGTAGCAGGTCAGCAGTGAGGCAGGGAGCTGTGTGTATGAGGCAGCCGTGTAGCAGGTCAGCGGTGAGGCAGGAAGCTGTGTGTATGAGGCACCCGTGTAGCAGGTCAGCGGGCAGGCAGGGAGCTGTGTGTATGAGACAGCCATGTAGCAGGTCAGCAGGCAGGCAGGGAGCTGTGTGTATGAGGCAGCCGTGTAGCAGGTCAGCAGTGAGGCAGGAAGCTGCGTGTATGAGTCAGCCGTGTAGCAGGTTAGCGGGCAGGCAGGGAGCTGTGTGTAAGAGGCAGCCGTGTAGCAGGTCAGCGGGCAGGCAGGGAGCTGTGTGTATGAGGCAGCTGTGTAGCAAATCAGGGATAAGGCAGGGAGCGGTGTGTATGAGGCAGCTGTGTAGCAGGGCAGCGGGCAGGCAGGGAGCTGTGTGTATGAGGCAGCTGTGTAGCAGGGCAGAGGGCAGGCAGGGAGCTGTGTGTATGAGGCAGCTGTGTAGCAGGGCAGCGGGCAGGCAGGGAGCTGTGTGTATGAGACAGCCGTGTAGTTGGTCAGCAGTGAGGCAGGGAGCTGTGCGTATGAGTCAGCCGTGTAGAAGGGCAGCGGGAAGGCAGGGAGCTGTGTGTATGAGTGAGCCATGTAGCAGGGCAGCGGGCAGGCAGGGAGCTGTGTGTATGTGTCAGCCGGGTAGCAGGTCAGCAGTGAGGCAGGGATCTGTGTGTATGAGTCAGCCGTGTTGCAGGTCAGCGGGCAGGCAGGGAGCTGTGTGTATGTGTCAGCCGGGTAGCAGGTCAGCAGTGAGGCAGGAAGCTGTGTGTAAGAGGCACCCGTGTAGCAGGTCAGCAGGCAGGCAGGGAGCTGTGTGTATGAGGCACCCGTGTAGCAGGTTAGCGGGCAGGCAGGGAGCTGTGTGTAAGAGGCAGCTGTGTAGCAGGTCAGCAGTGAGGCAGGGAGCTGCGTGTATGAGTCAGCCGTGTAGCAGGTTAGCGGGCAGGAAGGGAGCTGTGTGTAAGAGGGAGCCGTGTAGCAGGTCAGCGGGCAGGCAGGGAGCTGTGTGTATGAGGCAGCTGTGTAACAAATCAGGGATGAGGCAGGGAGCGGTGTGTATGAGGCAGCTGTGTAGCAGGGCAGCGGGCAGGCAGGGAGCTGTGTGTATGAGACAGCCGTGTAGCAGGTCAGCGGGCAGGCAGGGAGCTGTGTGTATGAGGCAGCTGTGTAGCAGGTCAGCGGGCAGGCAGGGAGCTGTGTGTATGAGTCAACCATGTAGCAGGTCAGCGGGCAGGCAGGGAGCTGTGTGTATGAGGCAGCCGTGTAGCAAATCAGGGATGAGGCAGGGAGCGGTGTGTATGAGGCAGCTGTGTAGCAGGGCAGCGGGCAGGCAGGGAGCTGTGTGTATGAGGCAGCTGTGTAGCAGGGCAGCGGACAGGCAGGGAGCTGTGTGTATGAGACAGCCGTGTAGCAGGTCAGCAGTGAGGCAGGCAGCTGTGTGTATGAGGCAGCCGTGTAGTAGGTCAGCGGTGAGGCAGGAAGCTATGTGTATGAGTCAGCCGTGTAGCAGGTCAGCGGACAGGCAGGGAGCTGTGTGTATGAGGCAGCCGTGTAGTAGGTCAGCGGTGAGGCAGGAAGCTGTGTGTATGAGTCAGCCGTGTAGCAGGGCAGCGGGCAGGCAGGAAGCTGTGTGTATGAGGCAGCCGTCTAGCAGTGCAGCGGGCAGGCAGGGAGCTGTGTGTAAGAGGCAGCCGTGTAGCAGGGCAGCGGGCAGGCAGGAAGCTATGTGTATGAGGCAGCCGTGTAGCAGGGCAGCGGACAGGCAGGGAGCTGTGTGTATGAGTGAGCCATGTAGCAGGGCAGCGGGCAGGCAGGGAGCTGTGTGTATGTGTCAGCCGGGTAGCAGGTCAGCAGTGAGGCAGGGAGCTGCGTGTATGAGTCAGCCGTGTAGCAGGTCAGTGGGCAGGCAGGGAGCTGTGTGTATGAGTCAGCCGTGTAGCAGGTCAGCGGGCAGGCAGGGAGCTGTGTGTATGAGTCAGCCGTGTAGCAGGTCAGCAGGCAGGCAGGGAGCTGTGTGTATGAGACAGCCGTGTAGCAGGTTAGCGGGCAGGCAGGGAGCTGTGTGTAAGAGGCAGCCGTGTAGCAGGTTAGCGGGCAGGCAGGAAGCTGTGTGTATGAGGCAGCCGTGTAGCAGGTTAGCGGGCAGGCAGGAAGCTGTGTGTATGAGGCAGCCGTGTAGCAGGTTAGCGGGCAGGCAGGGAGCTGTGTGTAAGAGGCAGCCGTGTAGCAGGTCAGCGGGCAGGCAGGGAGCTGTGTGTATGAGGCAGCCGTGTAACAGTGTAGCGGGCAGGCAGGGAGCTGTGTGTATGAGGCAGCTGTGTAGCAGGTCAGTGGGCAGGCAGGGAGCTGTGTGTATGAGGCAGCCATGTAGCAGGTCAGCGGGCAGGCAGGGAGCTGTGTGTATGAGGCAGCCGTGTAGCAGTGTAGCGGGCAGGCAGGGAGCTGTGTGTATGAGGCAGCCGTGTAGCAGTGTAGCGGGCAGGCAGGGAGCTGTGTGTATGAGGCAGCTGTGTAGCAGGTCAGCAGGCAGGGAGCTGTGTGTATGAGGCAGCCATGTAGCAGGTCAGTGGGCAGGCAGGGAGCTGTGTGTATGAGTCAGCCGTGTAGCAGGTCAGCGGGCAGGCAGGCAGTGAGCTGTGTGTATGAGTGAGCCTTGTAGCAGGTCAGCGGGCAGGCAGTGAGCTGTGTGTATGAGTGAGCCTTGTAGCAGGTCAGCGGGCAGGCAGTGAGCTGTGTGTGTGAGTCAGCCGTGTAGCAAGTTAGCGGGCAGGCAGGGAGCTGCATGTAGTTTACTGTCCGGTGCATCCCCGACATCCCTTTAGATGTGCTGCAGCCACCAGGGGGAGCTCCTCTGTATAAGAGTATACATGTGTGTATGAGTCAGCCGTGTAGCAGGTCAGCAGGCAGGCAGGAAGCTGTGTGTATGAGGCAGCCGTGTAGCAGGTTAGCAGGCAGGCAGGAAGCTGTGTGTATGAGGCAGCCATGTAGCAGGTTAGCGGGCAGGCAGGGAGCTGTGTGTAAGAGGCAGCCGTGTAGCAGGTCAGCGGGCAGGCAGGGAGCTGTGTGTATGAGGCAGCCGTGTAGCAGTGTAGCGGGCAGGCAGGGAGCTGTGTGTATGAGGCAGCCATGTAGCAGGTCAGCGGGCAGGCAGGGAGCTGTGTGTATGAGGCAGCCGTGTAGCAGTGTAGCGGGCAGGCAGGGAGCTGTGTGTATGAGGCAGCCGTGTAGCAGTGTAGCGGGCAGGCAGGGAGCTGTGTGTATGAGGCAGCTGTGTAGCAGGTCGGCAGGCAGGGAGCTGTGTGTATGAGGCAGCCATGTAGCAGGTCAGCGGTGAGGCAGGGAGCTGTGTGTATGAGGCAGCCGTGTAGCAGTGTAGCGGGCAGGCAGGGAGCTGTGTGTATGAGGCAGCTGTGTAGCAGGTCGGCAGGCAGGGAGCTGTGTGTATGAGTCAGCCATGTAGCAGGTCAGCGGTGAGGCAGGAAGCTGTGTGTGTGAGTCAGCCGTGTAGCAAGTTAGCGGGCAGGCAGGGAGCTGCATGTAGTTTACTGTCCGGTGCATCCCCGACATCCCTTTAGATGTGCTGCAGCCACCAGGGGGAGCTCCTCTGTATAAGAGTATACATATATTCACATCTAAGGGGATGCAGAAAAGCCTCATAGACTGTCTCCCTCCTCTGCTCTGCCAGAGTGAAGTCCCGTCCTCCAGGGCAGTGTTCTCCAACCCTGTCCTCAGGCCCAACAGTGCATGTTTTGTGGAAATCCACAGAGGTAGCTCATTAGCTCTGCTGAGACACTAATTACCTCACCTGTGCATGTTTGTGGTTTCCTGCAGAACCTGTACTGTTAGTGGGCCTTGAGGACAGAGTTGGGGAACTCTGCTCCAGGGTGTCAGACCAAATCAGGAGAGAAGCGGGGCTGTGTGGCTCTCGCCATTGGGTGCCTGCTACATCTGTCAATATGTTACCGCATGGAGAGAGCCAGTGGTCGGCTGATCAGACCTGGAGAAATATACCCAACACTTTTGCTTGATTTCCCCAATGTGTTAATCTCTGTGAATCACAATTTCTTGACATTTCTCGAGGTAATTACTGCAGAAGTTGGTCATTTACCTCACTAGTTGGTGTTTTACATTTTCTGTATGGTGATAGGATTAGCGAATTGGTATTTGGTAAGATGACTGGTAACCTCAGCTGTATTCAGCATTACCGAATGCAGCAATGCTTAGAAGAGATGAGCACAGATTTCACAGACATAATTTTACATCGAAAGTCACACTTACCATGGAAAATTGCAGGAAAAATCATAACTAATTTCGTCTGTAATTGTAACCATTTGTTATTTTGCATAAATTTGTGCCAACTTTAGCGCCCATATGTGCTATTGCCCCCAAAATTGCTATGTATGTTAAAGAGGAACTCCAGTGAAAATAATGTTATAAAAAAAGTGCGTCATTTTTACAATAATTATGTATAAATGATTTAGTCATTGTTTGCCCATTGTAAAACCTTTTAAATCCCTGATTTACATTCTGACATTATCACATGGTGACATTTTTACTGCTGGCAGGTGATATATCTGTTCCATGCTTTTTTGGTAGTTGGAAACAGCTATTTCCCACAATGCAACAAGGTTCACAGACAGGAAACTGCCAGGAGTACCACGGTCCTCAGTTTCTTGTGGGAAGGGTTTCACCACAATATCAGTCATACAGCGCCCCCTGATGGTCTGTTTGTGAAAAGAAATAGATTTCTCATGTAAAAGGGGGTATCAGCTACTGATTGGGATAAAGTTCAATTCTTGGTCAGAGTTTCTCTTTAAGATAGATTTTATAGAGGATACAAGTCAAAAAAAATATTTTTTTCAAAAATACCTTGTCCTTTTTGAGAAAATGTATTTTAAAAATGAAAATGAAAAATGTTTTTTAAACTAATTTTTGGGGGTTTAAAAATCATTTTTCTTTGCATTTTTTTACTTGTACCCACAATTTTGGTGACAATAGCATGTTTTTAAACGTCATTCTGTATATTTACTCCAGTAAAATAAGAATCCTGAAATGATCTGTGTACAGTTTCCCATCCTCTCACCTGGGGAGGCCTTCAGTGAAGACGCAGCTGGAGAGGTGTCGGCCACCTCCGCCTTCCCAGGGCCGTCCGTACACGTCTCACAAAAGGTCCTTGAGAAGGGATTAAGGTCAGATTTGCTCATATATGTACTCGTGCTGGAAACTGTAATATTCATGGAATCTGGAAAAGCTGAAGAGTTGCCGCACTTTGAAGAATCCAGAAATGGGTTTGGATAGGAGTTGTACACCGGACTCTGGGGACTGTCTGTGTAGAGGTTTAGGTTAACATCTACTGCAACATCTGAGAGAGGGACTGGTATCTCCTCCACCTCTGCACCTGGTTCAGCCTCCGTCTTCACACTAAAGGACCCTAAGAAGACAACATCGAATTTATAATCTTCAAAAATTCCACCAAGATTATTCATCAGAGCAACCACAGACCCCTACTGAGTTCTAGTGAAAAGGTACCATCCCCCACCAATTGGGAAAAATCGGGCACCCAATTCATCAAGCATTACAGCATGCGGTAATGCTGAAAACAGCAGTGTGATGTATGCTTTTTATTATTCTTGCAACATGTATTTTTTTCCTCCATAGAGTGCTTGCTGTGATCTGCATGTTGTCTTGTGTTGATTTTAGCTTGCTGGAGTGTCTATTGTTCTACTGTCTGTTGGCAGACTTGTCCTTATCTGCTCATGTTTACCAATAGACAATGGTCTGACTCCTTTCTGCTGGACCACACAGCTCCTGGAGGAGGGGATTATCTGTATCTACTGAATAGTCTGGGAGCAAGGTGGCCACAGGTAGACATGATCCTGGATCTGCAATATAAGGTCAGGTACTTGGGGCTGTTGGAGTGAGTCAGTGATGGAAACAGCAAGCTGTGGCACTAGTTCTCTAAAGCCTTGGAACCAGTAGTTATGGGATTGAAGACGCTTCCTGAAGCATTGCATTGCCTGCATATGGAATACTGGACTAATTGCCTGGACTTTCCCCATGGACTTCTTGTAATGCATGGAGTTATCTGTGGACACTACATATGTCGGTAGTTCTGCTTATGCTGCTGTTATTTCAGTCCTGTTTTGCTGGAATGTCGAGGTTGCAGAAATCCAAGTCGTTTTGTTGGAATAATAAAACACCTGAATCCTTTCCATATTAGCCTTTGCCAGTGTCCTATGTTACATATCATCACAAGCAGACTTTACCGAGCACTTAGGAAAGTGTCAATTCATAAAGGCTGTTACCTCATAAAAAGCTGAAATTCCCGAGCAGTGAGGTAAATTACCGACTTGTGCAGTAATTACCTCAACACATGTCAGTAAATGTCAATTCATGAAGGTTACAACACGCAGTAAAATACAGCTCCATTACGCTCAGTTCTCCGCTGTCGGAATCAATGCGGGACTGGCAGAACTCACTGAAGCAGAGAGGATTACCTATGACTGACAGGAGCAGAAGCCAATAGAAACAACCCCTGTCTCCTGAAAGTCTGGATAATTGTATTTTGATAGGACCCGCAAGCTTTTCAGGCGGGTCCAGCTTTTCTACCCCCAGGTAGCCAGCAGAGAGAACTTGGAACAAAATCGGTTTCCCCTGCCTCCCTTCAGCATTTTAATCCATTAGGTTCCTGTTTTAAGATGTGGAGGGACTAGTGGGGAAATCACCTAAGCAGGGAATGTGTAACGTGTCCTGGAAGTTCTTCCAAGCTGTGGCAATTTAATAAAATGTAAAGAAATACTAATAGAGACTAATAGATTCAGAGCAAGCAGAGGCAGTAAAACAAACATGTACATGTAAAGGGATGTCAGGATACCTCTTACTATTGTAATGCTGTCTCTGCAAGGAGCTGCATGTAACAATTCAGACAGCTCACACTCTTCTGCTGTTACCGACAACTGAGCTTCGGGAAATTACCAAACTTCTACCGCACCTGTGAAAAGGTTTATGAATTAGCAGACAAAAGTCTAAAATACAGAATGCGGTATTTTCCCGACTAGTTTCTCTTATCAAACAGCCTTTGATGAATTGACACCAATGTGATGTTAATTTGATTGCCAAGCATCTGCAGTAAATGTACAACAAGGAAATTGGCAGCGCTTCCAAATGCAGGCTGCACCCAACTTGACCAGCTGCATAGATGTGCTGAGCCCAAAACACGGGCAGATGCAGCACATGGAGGCGGATTGTTCAGTACTAGAAATGTGCAGTAAATGTGATATTGCAACGGTTGGGTGTTGCAACTCAGATGTCTGATTATTAGGTGATCTGCAGTATCACCGATAATCAGACACTATACCTGATTATATGGTGATCTGCAGAATCACCAATAATACAAGTATAGCTAGCAACGTTACTGTGTAGATAGTGCTTGGTGCAACAGTAAGAAATAGTTAAATAGACCTTACCAGAGGAGCTGGAAGGCCTATCAGGGACTGTAACTGAATAGTTTGACTGGACCTTACCAGATGAGCTGGCGAGGTACTATCAGTACAGGTAATGGAATAAAGCAGAACCTTACCAGAGGAGCTGGTGAGGTACTATCAATACAAGAGATATGTATATAATGACTAAACTTTACCAGAGGAGGTACGGAAATAGTATAGCTGGTCCTTACCAGTGGAGCTGGCAAGGCACTAACTAAGTAAGTGACTGTATAGTTTGACCAGATCTTCCCAGAGGAGCTGGGAAGGTACTATCAGTCACTAATGAGAAAGCAAAACCTCACCAGAGGAGTTGGTGGGCAATAACAGTAACACCTCACCAGTGGCGCGGGCCCACTGGTGAGTAGAGAGGTCAGACAGGCAAGGTTCGGCAACAGAGAGGTAATACAGTACAGAATCATATGGCAGAAGAGTAGTGAGTAATCAGGCAGAGGTTCAGTAACTTTAGACAGTTATTTAGTGTAAGTACTGTAGTCTAGGGCCAATTTTTAGATGGAGCCAATTAACTTATCTGTATGTTTTTTGGAATGTGGGAGGAAACCGGAGTGCCCGGAGGAAACCCACGCAGACACAGAGAGAACATACAAACTCTTTGCAGATAGTGCCCTGGCTGGGATTCGAACCAGGGACTCAGCGCTGCAAGGCGAGAGAGCTAACCACTACGCCACCGTGCTGCCCAGAGTAGTGAGTAATCAGGCAGAGGTTCAGTAACTTTAGACAGGTAGGCAGAGGTACAGAAACGATAAGCAATAGCAAGGTCAGAGGGTAGCCAGAATCATACACAGGTAATCAATAACAATATAACAATAGTCCTAGTCTTGTGTGAAATCCCTGGTTTCCTCCCAAATCAAAGCACACCGGAAACTAGACTAAGGTCTGAGCGCTAACACAAAGTATTCACGACAGCAGACAACAACCGAATGAAGAACGAAGGCGTACGAAGCAGAGGAAGACTCCCGGCTGCGCCCACCACGAAATCCGCCAATCCGAAGGGCGAGAGTCATCCCAGACGTCAGCCGACCGGCAGGTCAGCTGCCGCGCCTTTTCCCAGCATAAAGGTCCTGCCTCCGCGCGCGGATATACCCTGCGTGTCCGCAGCCGCCATGTCAGCAGTTGTTACAGCACCCCCCCTCCAGGCGCGGACCCCGGGCACAATCCCCCCGGCCCGCCAGGGTGCAATCTATGAAACTCCTCCCTGAGTTCTTCTGCATGCACGCGGGAAGCTGGCACCCAAGATCTCTCCCCTGCACCATACCCTCTCCAGTGGACCAGGTACTGTACAGAATTACGTATCCACCCGAGAATCTAAGATCTGCTCTATCTCGTATTCTGGCTCTCCATCAATCACCACGGGGAGGGGGGATGGGGGGGAGAGAGGAATCCACACACACAGCAGGTTTCAAGAGGGACACATGGAACGTTCTACCACCCCTGAAGCTGGGTGGGAGCGACACAATATAAGCGACATTGTTGACTCTTTTAGAAACAGGGTATGGCCCTATAAATTTAGGACCCAATTTGGCAGAGGGTTGCTTTAAAGCCAGATGTCAAGTAGAAACCCACACCAAATCGCCTGGCGTGAATTCCCATTCCACCGAACGTTTCTTATCAGCCTGTCTTTTCTGGGTAGCAAAAGCTCTTTTTAAATTCCCTTTTACCATTCCCCAGATCTCCTTCAAGGTCCCTTGCCACTCTTCCAAAGCCGGAAAAGGTGATGATACTACCGGCAGAGGAGAGAATTTTGGTGACCTCCCCATAACAATTTGAGAAGGGGAGAATCCCGAAGAGGCACACTTCAAATTAATATGAGCAAATTCTGCATAGGGGAGAAACTTGACCCAATTCATCTGGGCATCAGCCACGTAACATCTAAGAAATTGCTCTAAAGACTGGTTGACCCTTTCGGTTTGGCCGTTTGTCTGTGGGTGGTAGCCGGAGGAAAATGATAACTTAATTCCCATATGATGACAAAAGGCCTTCCAAAACCTGGAGACGAACTGGACTCCCCTATCTGACACCACATTTTCTGTAATCCCATGCAGTTTGAAATTGTGGTGGATGAAGAGCTCTGCCAACTCCTGCGCGGTGGGGAGTCCGTCCAAGGGAATAAAGTGGGCCATCTTACTAAACCTGTTGACTACCACCCATATGACTGTTTTACCATCCGATCTAGGCAATTCACCCACAAAATCCATGGACACTAGAGATGGGCCGAATGATTCGCCGGCGAACGGTTCCAGGCGAACTTTGGTGGTTCGCGTTCGCCTGGACCAGGCGAACTTTTGCGGAAGTTCGATTCGCCCCATAATGCACTATGAGGGTCAACTTTGGCCCTCTGCATCACAGTCAGCAGGCACATTGTAGCCATTCAGGCTACACTAAGCCCTGGAGCCCCACCACCCCTTATATAAGGCAGGCTCCGGCGGCCATTAGCCTCACTTGTGTGCCTGCTAGAGACAGACTAGGGACAGCTGCTGCAGACTTGTTCTCCTAGGGACAGATTAGTTAGGTTCTTGGCTGCTTAGCTTGCTCCTGGCTGATTATTATTTCTTTTATAGCACCCCTCAACAGCTCTTTTCAGAGCTCATCCTGTACTTTTTTTTTTCTGTGTGTCAAACTGACACTTTTGTTGCTTGCTAATTCATAGTGTGTGTGCCACTGCCAGCAGCCCAGCACATTCAGTGACTACCTTTGTGTGCGACAGGGAGCTGCACATTGTACTATCCAGTACTGCATATACCCAGTACCTGTTGTGTTTACTTAACCCACCTCATCACTGCATATACCTAGCTTTGTGTTGAGTGAACCCAGCTCACTGCATCTAACTACCTGTTGTGTTGAGTGAACTACCTCACTGCATCTAAGTACCTTTACTGTTCAGTGAACCCAGCTCACTGCATCTAACTACCTGTTGTGTTGAGTGAACCCACCTCACTGCATCTAAGTACCTTTATTGTTCAGTGAACCCAGCTCACTGCATCTAACTACCTGTTGTGTTGAGTGAACCCACCTCACTGCATCTAAGTACCTTTACTGTTCAGTGAACCCAGCTCACTGCATCTAACTACCTGTTGTGTTGAGTGAACCCACCTCACTGCATCTAAGTACCTTTACTGTTCAGTGAACCCAGCTCACTGCATCTAACTACCTGTTGTGTTGAGTGAACCCACCTCACTGCATCTAAGTATCTTTACTGTTCAGTGAACCCACCTCACTGCATCTAACTACCTGTTGTGTTGAGTGAACCCACCTCACTGCATCTAAGTACCTTTTACTGTTCAGTGAACACACCTCACTGCATATACCTAGCATCCCCCCCGAGATGGACAAAATGGACAAACCAGGTAGAGGAAGAGGTAGAGGCAGACCCAGAGGAAGGCCACCAGGCACCGGCAGGTCTGTGCGAGGTGGTGTTGCTTTGATTTTGTGCAGACCTGGCCCAAAATACAGTGCTCAAAAGAAGGCACGTGCCATCACTTCCCAAGATCAGGACGTGCTTGACTATTTAACACAGAACACCTCATCTCCCGCAGCCACCAGCGCTACAACAAGCACCACATCCGCTGCATTTGACACTTCGCAGGAGTTATTTGGTGGTGAAATCACTGATTCCCAGCCACTACTGCAACAACAACAAGAAGGTGCAGGTACACCACCTCATACGTCTGAGTTAGGTGGCGATAGTATGGACGTAACGTGTGAGGAGGGGGATGATGAACCACCTGAAGTTGAGGAGGTGTCTGAGGAAAGCGAAGCTGGGCAGGAGGATTATGATGACTATTATACAGATGCCACATATGTTCGCAATAGAGGAGATGACCAGGGGGACAGTTCAGAGGGGGAGTCAGAGAGGAGTAGGAGGAGACGACTCCATGATAGAAGCAGAGGGAGCTCGTCCTCAGAAACAGCTGGGGGCAGTGTCCGGCGCCATGTATCGCCAGCTATGGACAGCCATCCAACATGCCCTTTAACGTCAGCTGCTGATGCCACCGTAGCGTCATCACCCCATGGGGGCTCATCGGTTGGAAATGTTTTAACATGTGTGTCTCAGATCGGAGCAAAGTCATATGTTCTCTCTGCCAGCACAAATTGAGCCGTGGAAAGGCCAACTCTCACGTAGGGACAAGTGCCTTACGAAGGCATCTGGAGAGAAGGCACAAACAGCTATGGCAAGAACACCTGAGGAAAAGCAGCACCCAAAAGACAAGCCACCCTCCTTCTCCTCTTCCTCCTTCAGGTGCATCGTCTTCATCCACTTTCTCCCTTGCACCTTCACAGCCACCCTCCTCCACACCGCCTCTTCCCTTGAGCGGTTCTTTCTCCTCTGCCCAGAGCAGTACCCAGCTGTCCGTAAAGGAAGTATTTGAGCGTAAGAAGCAAATGTCTGCCAGTCACCCTCTTGCCCGGCGTCTGACAGCTGGCGTGGCGGAACTATTAGCTCTCCAGCTATTACCATACAAGCTGATGGAGTCAGAGGCTTTCCGTAAATTTGTGGCCATTGGGACACCGCAGTGGAAGATGCCAGGCCGCACTTATTTTTCACAAAAGGCCATACCCAAACTGCACTGTGCAGTTGAGTGGCAAGTGGTGTCATCTCTGGCACACAGCGTTGGGTCAAGGGTCCACCTGACCAGGGATGCCTGGTCTGCCAAACACGGGCAGGGCCACTACATTACATACACAGCCCATTGGGTCAACCTGGTGACCGATGGCAGCAAGCAGAGAGTACGTGGCTGCGCAGCGGACCGACTTGTCACACCTCCACAGCTTGCAGGCAGGCCTCCAGCCACCTCCTCTCCGCCCGCTACCACCTCTTCGCTGTCGTCATCCTCCTCCTCGGCTGGTGCCGTGATCTCTTCTCCAGCTACACAGCCCCAGCTCCCCAGGGCCTATGCTGCATGCCAGGTACGACGGTGTCACGCAGTGTTAGACATGTCTTGCCTGAAAGCGGAGAGTAACACTGGAGCAGCTCTCCTGGCTGCTCTTAACAAACAGGTGGAGCAATGGCTGACCCCGCACAAGCTTGAGATCGGCAACGTGGTGTGTGACAACAGCAGCAATCTTATTTCCGCGTTGAATTTGGGAAAGCTGACACACGTACCCTGCATGGCACATGTGCTGAATCTGGTCGTGCAAAGATTTGTGTCCAAGTACCCAGGCTTAGGGGACGTCCTGAAGCAGGCCAGGAAGTTGTGTGGGCATTTCAGGCGCTCTTACAAGGCCATGGAACGCTTTGCGGACATTCAGCGTAGAAACAACTTGCCGGTGAGACACCTGATTTGCGATATTCCGACTCGCTGGAATTCCACCCTGCTGATGTTCTCTCGCCTGCTAGACCAGGAGAAAGCCGTCACCCAGTACCTGTATCATTACAGTACAAGGACACAATCTGGGAGGATGGGGATGTTGTGGCCCAACAACTGGACACTGATGCGAAATGCATGCAGGGTCATGGAGCCCTTTGAGGAGGTGACCAAACTGGTGAGTCGCGCTGAGGGCACCATCAGGGACTTGATCCCCTACGCCTACTTCCTGGAGCGTGCCATGCGTAGAGTGGTGGATACAGCTGTGGAGGAGCGTGAACAAGAAGAGTTACGGCAGCAGGAGTCGTGGGATCGATTTACATCCGAACCCGATGTTTCCACAACACCTGCGGCAGCACAGAGGGGGGAGGAGGAGGAGGAAGAAGAGGAGTCGTGTGGGGAAGGAGAGGAGTCAGACTCTGATGATGATGATGAGGAAGGTGTTTCTGTGGAGGAGGAAGAGGCGGCGGAAGAAGAACAACCGCGGCAGCCGTTACAGGGGGCTTCTGCTGCTCCACGTTACCGTGGTATTGTTCGTAGCTGGGGGGAGGAAGAGGAGTTGCGTCCCGTGTTTCATGTTGTCCAGCCTGTTGAGGGACCCCCGTATCAAAAAACTCAAGGCGAATGACCTGTACTGGGTGGCCACACTACTAGACCCTCGGTACAGGCACAAAGTGGCGGACCTGTTACCAACTCAACAAGGCGGAAAGAATGCAGCACTTGCAGAACAAGCTGTCGATGATGCTTTACAATGCGTTTAAGGGTGATGTGGCTGCACAACGCAATCAAGGTACCACTGGCAGTAACCCTCCTCCTCCCAAGTCCACGCAGGCAAGGACAGGACGCTCCAGCGATCTCAGGATGATGTCGGACATGTGGACATTCTTTAGTCCAACTCCTCGCCATAGTCCTTCCGGATTCACCCTCCACCAACGCCTGGACCGGCAGGTAGCCGACTACCTGGCCTTGAGTGTAGATGTAGACACTGCGAGCAGCGACGATGAACCCTTGGACTACTGGTTGTGCAAGCTTGACCTGTGGCCAGAGCTGTCCCAATTTGCCATACAATTTCTCTCTTGCCCTGCCGCAAGCGTCCTGTCAGAAAGGACCTTCAGTGCAGCTGGAGGCATTGTCACTGAGAAGAGAAGTCGCCTAAGTCACGACAGTGTTCAGTACCTGACCTTTATTAAAATGAATGAGGAATGACTTCCGGTTCCGGCGCTGAGAGGAATGGCAGCACGGCGGTGAGCTCCGCTCTCAACCCACCTCCCGCTATATTTCCCCAGTGACCTGCCAAACAAATTCGCCCCAAATAATCATGTCAGAGCCCGGGGACTACCCTACTATGGACCGCTACATTACCAGATCGGTGAAAGACAAGGACAAGCGCCCTCCGAGCTGATTCCGAACACGAGATCTCTGATGCAGACACAGAATACAGCGTGGAAAACAGGCCGGGCATAGATTATCATCACCTAGCCAAGGAGGTGGTCTCGCCATTACGCCCAGAACTAACTACGCTAATAGCCGATGCTATGGGCCAGCAAATGCGTAAGCTCCAGGATGCTCTGGAAGATAACCAAGCCAAGATGACGCAGCTGGAAAGGCGGGTGAGTGAATCCACCACTAGATCCCAGGAGGCTATTAAGCTGGCCCAGTCTGCTTGTAATAAACAGGTCATTGTTTTTGACCGACTGGAGGACTTAGAAAACCGGTCACGCCGAAATAATCTGCGGGTGATAGGCCTACCAGAATCCATTAAACCAAATGAACTATCCGCTCTGTGCTCGACTGAGATACCACAGGCCCTAGGCCTAAACACCCTCATGAAGGTAGAAAGAGCTCACCGGGTTGGCCCAATAAACTCGGAAAGAAAGTCACCTCGCCCGGTTATTGTTCGGTACTTAGACTACTCGGAAAAGGCTGCCATATTGAAGGCCTATCGGGTCCAGAAGTCTTTGGAAGTACAAGGGAATAAACTCCTTCTCTTTGCTGATTACTCAGCCGAAGTTAACAGAGCCAGAAAAGCCTTCAACACAGTTTGCCAGCTATTGGTCAAACGAAAGACTCGTTTTTTTCTCAACTATCCGGCGACGCTGCATATTTACTCTGATGAGGGGAAAGTGTCTACATCCCTTTCACCCTCTTTTGTTCGATCAAATAATAGCAATGGATCCATACATTCTCAAACTGAGGACTTTGGCCGGCCGATCATGCCTTCAGCTGATGTGGCAAACACTACTCTATCGCAACAGGAGCCTTCCAGCCAGGATACAGCGGCATGGGAAGACTAGCGGTCCAGCTCAGTGTTTTGTGCTATGAGAATTACGAATCTCAACTGTTTGGCTCACAGGAATGCCTTATCTTTTGTTTCTACTAAGGGGAACGTTAAAAAAGTTTATAATTATTCTATGGTCTTGGTTTGTAGGGATTGATACTATGTGCATCATAAATCATATGATCGGCCCCTGCGACCAGACCAAGGGAGGAGGGTGAGACCTTGCTGCTCATATAGGGATTAGAGGATCATCCTCTCCCTTCTGGAACAGTTATATACGCTAGTATGTCTTTGTTTAATTCTTTACATATTACATTATGTGGGAAAAGTTATTCTCTCAGAAAAAAGGAAGTCATTACGATCTTGGGATGGGTTAAAGGTTAGAGGAAAAAGGGATGCACTCAGTAATTTTGTAGCGTTCTGGCTCTTGGCCAGTTTGAGTGCCCCCTCAGATAAACATGGGATTATTGATGTTATGTGTTTTAAGTTTTGCTGTTTTGGGATGCCGCCTGCCCCTATTGCCCCCGCCTCGAAATTCCCTCAAGTTTCTCATCTAATTTTCAATTACTATGTCCTACTCATATTATTAGGTTCTGATTTGGGTTGGTGCTGCTGGGACACTACCCGAGTCTCATGTGTTTATGTTAACAAATGGGATTTATTGAAACCTTTTGCCTTGGAGCCTTTTCGGCCACCATGAAAGTTCTATCTTGGAATGTTAAAGGTCTGAATACACCTCAAAAGCGCACCCAGGTACTTAGACAAAATGAAGGTTGACATAGCTTTCTTGCAGGAATCACACCTTAGGCAAAAAGACTTTAATTTAATGAGAAAATTCTGGGTGGATCAGGTTATAGGTGCTCCCTCGGAGGGTAGGAGAGCGGGGATCATTGCTCTAGTCAATAGAAATTTTATGGGTACAGTATCTCTTTGTGATTTTGATGCCAAGGAAGGCAGATGGATAAAACTTGAAGTTCAGGTAAATGGTATGACATATTTGGTCTGGGGTGTTTATGCTCCTAATTCTGATAATTCTCCATTTTATCAAATGCTAGCTCGGGAGATATTACAAGCTCCTGATTCTTCCAAAATAATTGTAACGGGCGATTTTAACGCAGTCCCAAATCCTTCCATGGACAGGCAAACTTTAAGATTATTACCTAATACTACGCGACAACAGGATCGCTCTCTGCAAACATTTCTGGAAACTACTAATCTGATTGATGTGTGGCGCCATCTTCACTCTTTCGATAAAGATTATTCATTCTACTCACAGGTCCATTCCTCTAGCTCACGCATTGATAACCTTTTAGTTTCCAAAAATATACTCACCTCCTTTCATTCTATAGACATTAAAGCTTTAGTGATTTCTGATCATGCTCCTATCTTAGCCACATGCCACAATAGATCAAAACAACCTAGTAGGGAATGGCATTTTCCAACGTTTTTATACACAGACGAACAGTTTGCAGCCGATATCATAATTTGGTGGAGAGACTTTTGCTCTAATAATAAACAACATTGGAAACAACCAGTCCTTTTTTGGGAAACTGCCAAGGCAGTCCTCAGGGGACAAATAATCTCCTATACAGCCTCATATAGGAAAAAGACAATGGAGAATTATCAGAAAGTTTGCAATGATGCTCGCCAATCATATTCCGCTCATATTGCTAATCCAGCTTCCTCTTCCTTAAGAGATAAATGGATAGCTTCAAAAAGGGAGGCTGACTTTTGGCTGGAGAGGTATGACAAGACCTTTAGATCATTTAGAGCAGCACATTTTTTCAAATTTGGGAACAAGGCAGGAAGGATGTTGGCCAACTTGACTAAACCTAGATGGACCAAATCAGTGATCTCAAAAATTAAAAACCATCAGGGAAAGATTTGCACAAATCAGGAGGAAATAATGGAGGTCTTTCATAGATATTATTCACAATTATATGCTTCCAAGAATCCGCTTGAAACAGAGCAAAAAAAATTTATCACTTCGGACAATCTACCTAAATTATCTGAAACCGAGCTACAAGATTTAAATTCTCCTATATCATCTCAAGAAGTACTTCGAGTGATCAAAACAATGAGTCTTGGAAAGGCCCCTGGGCCTGATGGTCTTTCCATTGAATTCTTCAAACTTCTGAAAAATGATGCGGTGAATACAATGGCAGCCTTGTATAATCATATGCTTAAAGATCACCAGTTTCTCCCCACAGCAAATGATGCCAGAATAAAACTATTGGTAAAACCAGGAAAGGATCCTGAGGAACCTTCTTCTTTCAGGCCAATTTCCCTTTTAAATCTTGATTTCAAGATTATGTCCAAAATCATGGCGGATAGGTTGGCCAGCATCCTCCCTGGTCTTATATTAGACAACCAAGTAGGATTTGTGAGAGGTAGAAGCGCAGTGTTAAACATAAGGAAAACTCTGGCCGTGTTGGAATATGGTAGACTACGAGGTGGATGGAAGGGAACGGAGGCCTTCTTGGCATTAGATGCCGAGAAGGCCTTCGATAGCATCGAATGGTCATGGCTATTTACAGTCCTTGAATCCTATGGATTCCAAGGTAATTTTCTTACCTATATTAGGTTGATGTACACTAGCCCTACTGCCAGGATTGCCATCCCAGGATCTCTGGGCTCTTCGATTTCCCTGGGTAGGGGCACGAGACAGGGCTGCCCACTTTCTCCTTTACTATTTAATTTAGCCTTAGAGCCCCTGTCTCGTGCCCTTGCCCTATCGACTGTTTTCGAGGGAATTCGGATGGGCCCACAGACTGTGTATTCCTCCTTGTTTGCGGATGACATATTACTCTACATGGCCAAACCTAACAGGGACCTACCGCAGATTATTGATTTTATAAATAGCTTTGGCAATGTGTCAGGTCTGTCCATTAACTACCACAAAAGTGAATTACTGTATCTTAATGGAAATCATAGAGCAAGACCTTTACTCCACACTTGCTTTAAGCAAGCTTCATCTTATATTGTATATCTGGGCATTAAGATCCCTAGAGATATAACACAAGTGTACGGCCTTAATTTCTCTCCAGTCATCACAAAAATTTTAAAAGAAATAAAAAATTGGGAACAGTTACCAATATCCCTTGCAGGAAGAGTTCATCTGATAAAGATGATGAGTTTCGCCAGACTATTATATCCTATCCAAACTTTGCCCATTCTTATAAAACATAAAGACATCCAACGCATGGAAAGTGCTTTTGTAAAATTCTTGTGGAGCTCCAGAAAACCACGAATTGCTCTATCAAAGTTGAAGGCCCCTGTCTCCCGCCTAGGCTTAAACATTCCAGATATCCGGTCATATAATCTGGCATCTATCTTTAGGCATGTTCGAGACTGGATGGGAGATACTTCCTATGTCACTAACACGACTTTAGAGAAAGTATTGATAGCTCCTTTCTCTTTCCAATGAATTTTACACACTAAATTAAGTAAACTCCCACAATATGTTAAACAGAACCTTATCATCAGAGATACAATCATAAGCTGGAGGGAAATAAGGAAAAAACTAGGTTTAGAGGGACATATTTCTCCTGGGTTCCCATTACTAAATAACCCAGGGTTTACACCAGGACTACTGCATACGGCCTTCGCTCACTGATCTAGAGTGGGTCTAGTTAACTTGGGCGATGCTCTTCGAAAGGATATGTCTCTCATGTCCTTTAATGAGGTGATTGTTAAATTTCCCAGTCTGTCCTCTCATGGATTTTATTTTACCCAAGTAGACAGTTTTTTTCCAGCATCCTAGGCAAAAAGGGAAAGTTAAAAGTACACATGACCTTTGAAGATATCATAGCTCACCCAAAAGAACAGAGATCTCTATCTTGGATATACGCACTTATAAGAGATACCACTCCACCCACTAGGAAAAACACCACACACTTGAGAAGATGGGCAGAATTATTAACTATTGACCTAGAACAAAGCACTGAAATATTACAAGACAGTTGGATGGCAGTGAGGAAAGCAATCTTAAGTGAGGACTGGAGAGAAATGTTTTTAAAAATTTTACATAGAGCATATATACCGATTAAAGGCCCATACAAGCATGAAGGAGACTCCACCCCTGAGGGCTTGAGAGTATGCCCAAAATGCAAGGACCCTAATCCTAATTTGGATCACATCCTAATTTGGATCCCATACAAATAGTATGGGAGAACTCTGTAAAGACAATGAAAAGAGTAACGAGTTATAAAAGAAAAGCTGATTTAATGTTTTGTGTATTACATGCATCTAAATCACAACCTGACAAAAATCCACCTATGATATCTAAATTTGAGCACTTATACCTGGTGGCCTCACAGAAAGCTATATTAAAGCATTGGATAGATTCTTCACCACCCCCATGTGCTTTAGTAAAGGAATTAGTGCATCATATTATGTTTATGGAATCTTTGCAGCTGGAAAAGGGCAATAAAAAACGAATGGCAAGATTTTTCAAAACATGGAGAAAATATATGGAAATTTGTCTAGACCCAGCGCAGATATATCATGCCATGAAACCATTTGAAAACACATTGTGGTATTTGCTACACAAGGTGGCTGGAACCCTGGGTAAACTAGAGGTTGTTGAAGCAAGAACAGGATGAGACGAGGGGACAACCAGGATTATTAGCGAGGAGTTGGGGGGGGGGGGAGGGGGGTAGTGAAGGCGGCTACGGTTGGGGTTAGGGTGGGAGTTTGGAAGGGGATACATTAGTTGATGTGTCTAAGGTAAAGAAGTGCTCTGGAGATATGTTCAGGTTTACTCTGATAATCAGGAAAACATATGTTTGCCAATATGATTATAGATAACAAGTTTATAGAACAACTACTGAGGTTTTGATGTTAATAATAATAGAATATAATGTTATGATAAATCTCGTCACTTCAAATGCACCTCCTGTTTCACGTGACTACTATACTTGTCTTATGCTCTTATAATTGGATAAAATCAACATTGTGTATTTGCTTTACCACTGTGCAATTTGAACCGTTTAATGTTCTGTATCATGTGAGTGCATCAATAAAAATTTTATTTGAAAAAAAAAAAAATGAATGAGGAATGGATCACGGAGGGCTACTCCATGACCAAAGACTAAGTCAGTCCCCACACACAGCATCTCTGCCTGCAGGCCACTTGCCTTCTCCGCCACCACCAACAGGGTCCAGGACTCTAGACGGATTCCTGAATTTTTAAGGCCGCTGCTAGCAGCGGCCGCTACACTCATTTTTCTGGTGCGTGTACATGCCTGGCTAATTTTTCTGGCTGCACTGCGGGCGGCTGCAACAAAAAAACAAAAGGCATGTACATGTGCCCATCCCCCTTCGTGATCATTACCTTGCCGCGGTGAAGGTGCTTGCGTATCACAATGAAGCAATGACCGCCGGCTATTTGAGTGTCTCGGGTGGGGGTGGCACACAAAAGATAATAAGGTCGTTGCTTCATTGTGGTCAGACCAAATTTGATCAGCTGGACAGTCACTATTGTTCTATCATTGAGCTACAACAGCCCGGCGACCATATGGGCTTGAAAACCGCCACGGCCTACACTCTCGCCACGGTGCGCACCAGTCCAGCACGGCCGTCACTACACAAACAGCTGTTTGCGGTGCGTCACACAGTGAGTTTGGTGTGTCAGTGTGAAGCAGAACTCTAATTACACTCCCTGATTGATGTATACACATGCAAGATGTTTTAAAGCACTTTAGGCCTGCAATTTAGCATTCAATGTGATTTCTGCCCTTAAAACGCTGCTTTGCTTCACATCCAGATTTTTCCCTGGGACTTTGGGCATGTATCCCACTCCGCCATGCCCCCCTCCAGGTTTTAGACCCCTTGAAACATCTTTTCCATCACTTTTGTGGCCAGCATAATGTTTTCTATTTTTCAAAGTTCACATCCCCATTGAAGTCTATTGCAGTTCGCGAACCGAACCTTCTGCGAAAATCGGAGGTTCGGCCCATCTCTAATGGACACATGGGTCCATGGCTGCTCAGGCACCGGAAGTGACTGGAAGGTACCTATAGGAGCCCACCTAGAGTCCTTACTCCTAGCACATATGGAGCAATTCCCAACAAATTCTTTACTATCTGACACTATCGAGGGCCACCAGACACAACGGTCCAGCAATTCCTGTGTGCGAGCAACCCCTGGGTGACCGGCATTTTTATGTGTGTGAAATGTATGAAGAATCTTAAATCTGAACTGTAACGGTACAAAGAGAATCCCTTCTGGCTTCCCTTCGGGGACCTCTTGTTGAAATGGGCTTAACGTAGGTACCCAATCCACCCAGGTGTCTACTCCAGGGGGTTCAGAGGAAGACTCAGAAGTCCCCTCCACTTGAATTTTGGTAGCGGCTATGGTAACCTTCTCCAAACAATGATGATGATAGTACGGAGACCAGCTTAACAACTGTCTGGAACTCCAGTCGATCTGAGGAGAATGTTTCTTAAGCCATGACATACCCAGAATGACAGTAGAGGTGGACATCTTGAGCACCAGAAACTGTATTTGTTCTTTATGCAAGACCCCTAGTTGGCATAACAATACAGGAGTCTGGGTGATGGACGGTTTAATCAGTAATGGAGAATCATCCACTGCGGTAATCTGTACCTGTCGTCCCACAGAAGTCAAAGGAAAGCCAAACTTGATGGCGAAATCATACGCCATAACATTAACAGCTGAACCCGAGTCTATAAAAGCCTGGGTGGAATGAATCTGCCCTTCCCAGGTGATAGAACACGGAAGCAAGAGATGTTTATTGTTCAGAGGTAAGACTGGATCGCCTAGGGTAGTACCTCCAGCTACTCCTAGGCGATAGAGTTTTCCGCCTTCTTGGGACAACTAGATACTACATGCCCTTTGTCAGCACAGTAAAGACATAATTTTTCATTACGTCTCCTGTTTTTCTTGACCTCCGTGAGCTTGGTTTGCCCAATCTGCATTGGCTCATCAGGAGGTGGAGAGGAAGGCACAGGAGCCGAGAATGTACCAGAAGCAAATCTTCCTGGTACTTTACTCCGAACTTGCTTCTGATAGCGAACTCGCCGATCAATTTTAATAGCCAGTGAAATGGCCTCATCTAATGTCTTAGGTTCGGGATGTCCCAACATTAAATCGGCAACTGCATCAGATAACCCTGACAGAAAGCAATCTAAGAGTGCGTACTGCCCCCACCTGGCTGACACTGCCCATCTCCTAAACTCAGCTGCGTAAGTTTCGACAGGATTATGCCCTTGCCTGAGGGTCTTCAATTTCCTCTCTGACGTCATTGCCAAATCGGGATCATCGTATATAACTGCCATTGCCTTAAAAAAAAATTCAACTGAGGCCAAAGCCTCATGCCCCTGGGGCAAACTATATGCCGAAGACTGCTAATCACCAGATAATAATGTCTTAATTAATGTCACTCTCTGACCCTCTGTACCTGATGATATTTGCTATGTTGCTATTTTTCCAGATGATACAAAATTGTGCAGAATCATCAACTCTCAGGAAGATAGTGTCATATTGCAACAGGATCTGGATAGGATGGCTATATGGGCACATACATGGCAGATGAAATTCAATGTTGAAAAATGTAAAGTCATGCATTTTGGTCGTACCAATGGGCTAGCACCATACAAAATAAATGGGATACAGTTGGGGACATCAAACTTAGAGAAGGACTTAGGAGTACTCATCGACAACAAGTTAAATAATCGTACTCAATGCTAAGCCGCTGCAGCTAAAGCTTACAAAATTTTGGGATGCAATAAAAGGGAAATAAAAACTCGAGATGCTAGCATTATATTGCCACTGTTTAACTCTCTAGTAAGGCCACATCTGGAATATGGAATTCAGTTCTGGGCACCACATTACAAAAAAGATATTGCAGTTTTAGAGCAGGTGCAGAGACTAGCAAAATTGATACGTGGGATGGAAGGTCTCGCTTACCAAGAAAGGTTAGATAAACTGGGTTTATTTAGTCTAGAGAAAAGACGCCTTAGATGAGATCTAATTAACATGTATAAACACATCAGAGGGCAATATAATAGCTTGGCGGATGAGCTTTTTGTCCCTAGGCCTTCTCAAAGGACTAGAGGACATGATCTGCGCATGGAGGAAAAACGTTTTAGCCATTTATTTAGGAAAGGGTTCTTTACAGTAAGAGTGATTAAGATGTGGAATGCATTGCCACAGGAAGTCGTTATGGCAAACTCTATACCTGCATTTAAAGGGGGCTTAGATGCTTTCCTTGCTTTGAAAGACATCTATGGCTACAATTACTAGGTAATGCCTAATGATGTTGATCCAGGGATTTTATCTGATTGCCATCTGGAGTTGAGAAGGAAATTTTCCCTTTTGGGGCTAATTAGACCATGCCTTGTAAGGGTTTTTTTTGCCTTCCTCTGGATCAACAGGGATATGTGAGGGAGCAGGCTGGTGTTGTACTTTATACTGGTTGAACTCGATGGACGTATGTCTTTTTTCAACCAAAATAACTATGTAACTACGTAACTATGATACTGGCCGTAGATCGAAATATGATAAACAACGGTTTTTAAAATTTCGAAAATCAGACCGATGCCCCGAGAATTTTTAAGGAGGAGGCATCCTTGGTTCAATCGCATGAGGGGATGACACTTGTGCATTAGGGTCTTTTAGATGGTTAACTGTCTCAACCAGTTGATCAATCTGAGTCTGCTATACGTTAACCGTCTTGATGAGCTCGTTAAGAGTTCTGGCCAACAAGTCAACCCGGTTGCACAGTGTCTCCATATTTTTTCTGGTCTGCTGTTCTGTAATGGTTGGGTTTTGCAACACAGATGTCTGATTATTAGGTTATCTGCAGTATCACCGATAATCAGACACTATACCTGATTATATGGTGATCTGCAGAATCACCAATAATACAAGTATAGCTAGCAACGTTACTGTGTAGATAGTGCTTGGTGCAACAGTCAGAAATAGTTAAATAGACCTTACCAGAGGAGCTGGAAGGCCTATCAGGGACTGTAACTGAATAGTTTGACTGGACCTTACCAGATGAGCTGGCGAGGTACTATCAGTACAGGTAATGGAATAAAGCAGAACCTTACCAGAGGAGCTGGTAAGGTACTATCAATACAAGAGATATGTATATAATGACTAAACTTTACCAGAGGAGGTACGGAAATAGTATAGCTGGTCCTTACCAGTGGAGCTGGCAAGGCACTAACTAAGTAAGTGACTGTATAGTTTGACCAGATCTTCCCAGAGGAGCTGGGAAGGTACTATCAGTCACTAATGAGAAAGCAAAACCTCACCAGAGGAGTTGGTGGGCAATAACAGTAACACCTCACCAGTGGCGCGGGCCCACTGGTGAGTAGAGAGATCAGACAGGCAAGGTTCGGCAACAGAGAGGTAATACAGTACAGAATCGTATGGCAGAAGAGTATTATTATTATTATTTAGTATTTATATAGCGCCGACATATTACGCAGCGCTGTACAGTGTATATATATATCTTGTCACTAACTGTCCCCCAAAGGAGCTCACAATCTAATCCCTACCGTTGCCGTATGTCTATATTATGTAGTGTAAGTACTGTAGTCTAGGGCCAATTTTTAGACTGAGCCAATTAACTTATCTGTATGTTTTTTGGAATGTGGGAGGAAACCGGAGTGCCCGGAGGAAACCCATGCAGACACGGAGAGAACATACAAACTCTTTGCAGATAGTGCCCTGGCTGGGATTCGAACCAGGGACTCAGCGCTGCAAGGCGAGAGAGCTAACCACTACGCCACCGTGCTGCCCAGAGTAGTGAGTAATCAGGCAGAGGTTCAGTAACTTTAGACAGGTAGGCAGAGGTACAGAAACGATAAGCAATAGCAAGATCAGAGGGTAGCCAGAATCATACACAGGTAATCAATAACAATATAACAATAGTCCTAGTCTTGTGTGAAATCCCTGGTTTCCTCCCAGATCAAAGGAAACCGGAAACTAGTCTAAGGTCTGAGCGCTAACACAAAGTATTCACGACAGCAGACAACAACCGAATGAAGAACAAAGGCCTACGAAGCAGAGGAAGACTCCTGGCGGCGCGCACCACGAAATCCGCCAATCCGAGCGGCGAGAGCCACCCCCGACGTCAGCCAACCGGCAGGTCAGCTGACGCGCCTTCTCCCAGCATAAAGGTCCTGCCTCCGCGTGCGCGCGCCCGTGCGAGACCGAGACCCCATGAGCAGGAGACAATACCGTTCCCGGTGTGCTAGACGCCGACGGAACGGATGAGGCCTGAGTACAGGGAAGAAAGGCGGCTGCGGATATACCCTGCGTGTCCGCAGCCGCCATGTCAGCAGTTGTTACAGCACCTCCTTTCCAGGCGCGGACCCCGGACACGATCCCCCCGGCCCGCCAGGGTGCAATCTATGAAACTCCTCCCTGAGTTCTTCTGCATGCACGCGGGAAGCTGGAACCTAAGATCTCTCCCCTGCACCATACCCTCTCCAGCAGTTGTTACAGATATGCAGAGAATGCCGTGGTTCATCTATAGCTGTGATTAGGATGTAATGAGTGGAGGGTTCAGCTAGATAAAACAGAAAAGCCAGATGATGGCTTTGAGCAGTGTGATAAAGGTGTAAACCGAAACAGCAGTCTGTCACTGCTGCCACTTTGGTGCTATGAAAAGAGCTTTGATACAAGACAGCGGTGCCAGTCCTTTCTGTTTTATCTGGACTGCACTTCCCAGGAGGCACTGGGGAGAGACCTTGGGCACGCTGCATACTCTTTTTTGGGAAACGGTGCTCCCTCTCTTTTGTTTATGTGGAGGGTTCAGCTATACACTCACCAAAAGGATTATTAGGAACACCTGTTCATTTTCTCATGAATGCAGTTATCTAATCAACCAATCACCTGGCAGTTGCTGCAATGCATTTAGGGGTGTGGTCCTGGTCAAGACAATCTCCTGAACTCCAAACTGAATGTCAGAATGGGAAAGAAAGGTGATTTAAGCAATTTTGAGCGTGGCATGGTTGTTGGTGCCAGATGGGCCGGTCTGAGTATTTCACAATCTGCTCAGTTACTGAGATTTTCACGCACAACCATTTCTAGGGTTTACAAAGAATGGTGTGAAAAGGAAAAAACATCCAGTATGTGGCAGTCCTGTGGGCAAAAATTCCTTGTTGATGCTAGAGGTCAGAGGAGAATGGGCCGACTGATTCAAGCTGATAGAAGAGCAACGTTGACTGAAATAACCACTCGTTACAACCGAGGTATGCAGCAAAGCATTTTGTGAAGCCACAACACACACAACCTTGAGGCGGATGGGCTACAACAGCAGAAGACCCCACCGGGTACCACTCATCTCCACTTCAAATAGGAAAAAGAGGCTACAATTTGCACAAGCTCACCAAAATTGGACAGTTGAAGACTGGAAAAATGTTGCCTGGTCTGATGAGTCTCGATAGAATCAAAATTTGGCGTAAACAGAATGAGAACATGGATCCATCATGCCTTGTTACCACTGTGCAGGCTGGTGGTGGTGGTGTAATGGTGTGGGGGATGTTTTCTTGGCACACTTTAGGCCCCTTAGTGCCAATTGAGCATTGTTTAAATGCCACGGGCTACCTGAGCATTGTTTCTGACTATGTCCATCCGTTCATGACCACCATGTATTCATCCTCTGATGGCTACTTCCAGCAGGATAATGCACCATGTCACAAAGCTCCAATCATTTCACATTGGTTTCTTGAACATGACAATGAGTTCCCTGTAGTAAAATGGCCCCACAGTCACCAGATCTCACCCCAATAGAGCATCTTTGGGATGTGATGGAACAGGAGCTTCGTGCCATGGATGTGCATCCCACAAATCTCCATCAACTGCAAGATGCTATCCTATCAATATGGGCCAACATTTCTAAAGAATGCTTTCAGCACCTTGTTCAATCAATGCCACGTAGAATGAAGGCAGTTCTGAAGGCGAAAGGATGTCAAACACCGTATTAGTATGGTGCTCCTAATAATCCTTTAGGTGAGTGTAGTATAATGAACATGGCTAATCCAGCGCAGGAGATTTGGGCGCAGCCGGCGCCACCATAGGCCGTGATAGGAATTACGGCTACAGCAGGCACAGGGAGTAACTTTGGCGCCATCTGAAGACGGAGCTAAAGTTACTTTTAAAACACAATAATTCGTGGAAGCCAAATTATTTCATTCCCCACCATCCGCGGCCTGGATGGGAAATAGTAATTAACACCGCCAGGAACTTGTGCAGCAGCAGGATCAGCCATTTACCGGCTGTATCCTGCGCCCAAGTCTCCTGCACCAATACCTCTTGTACGCGTAGTATAATACTGCAAGGGGCATGTAACGGTTGGGTATAGCAACTCAGATGTCTGATTATATGGTGATCTGCAGAATCACCTATAATGCAGACACTATACCTGATTATGTGGTGATCTGCAGAATCACCTATAATGCAGACACTATACCTGATTATGTGGTGATCTGCAGAATCACCAATAATGCTGGTATAGCTACAAGGGTTTGTGTGTGAGTAGTGCTTGGTGCAACCGTAACTCAATAGGGAACTGAGCCCCACCAGAGGGGCTGGCAGGGTACAACCAGGACTAGAAACTGAATAGTTTGACCTGACCTTTCCAGAGGGGCTGGAAAGATACTAACAGTATTAGTGCAAACAAAGAAGTACAAAGAACCCTCACCAGTGGAGCTGGTGGGGGTAATATACAGTACTAGACCTCACCAGGAAACTGGTGGGTACTAGCTGAAAAGGATTACGCTAGCCCTCACCAAGGGAGCTGGTGGGTACTAGCTACGAAAGTAACTGATAGTACGGCCTGACCTTCCAGAGGAGATGGCAAAGTACTAACAGATACGAGAACTGTATAGTTTGACTAGACCTTACCAGAGGAGCTGGCAAGGTACTAACAGTTACAGTAACAGAATCATTTGATCAGACCTTACCAGAGGAGCCGATAAGGTACAATCAGTTTAAGTGACAATATAATTAGAGCAGACCTTCCCAGTGGAGCTGGGAAAGTACAAGCAGAGCTCGTGACTATATAGTTTAACTAGACCTTACCAGAGGAACTGGTAAGGTATTATTAGTCACTTTACCGAAGAGTAGCGGGGAGCTGGTGGGTATATAGTACAGCTCACCAGTGGCGAGGGCCCACTGGTGAGTAGAGTGGTCAGGCAGGTAAGGTTCAGCAACAGAGAGGTAAGTATCAGTACAGAAATCGTAAGGCAGAGGTTCAGCAACTATGGACAGATAGGCAGAAGTACAGAATCAGTAAGCGAGAGCAAAGTCAGAGTATAGCCAGAGTCAAACACAGGTAATCAATACAATAATCACAATATATACAATAGTCCTAGTCTTGTGTGACATCCCTGGTTTCCTCCCAGATCAAAGCACACCGGATACTAGTCTAAGGTCTGAGCGCTGACACAAAGTATCACAACAGCAGACAGGGAATGAATGGCAAGCGAAGGCTTAAGGAGCAGAGGGAGACTCTCAGCCACTCCCACCTCGGATCTCCGCCAATCCGAGCAGCGAGAGTCATCCCTGACGTCAGCCGACCGGCAGGTCAGCTGACTCGCCTTCTGCCTGCATAAAGATCCTGTCTCCGCGCGAGACAGAACCCCTGTGAGCTGGAGATAACACAGTTTCCGGCGTGCTAGACGCCGAAGGAACGGAAAACACTTGAGAGCCAGGAAGGGAGGCGGCTGCAGACACCCCCTGCGTGTCAGCAGCCGCCAAGACTTCGGTTGTTACAGGGCACAGGTTAGTCTGTGTGTTAGAAAGGGTTAGTGTAAGTGCATAGGGTAGGTGGAGCATATAGTTTATAGTTAGGGAGAAGATGTCACGATTACACATTAAGGTAAGTGTATGCTTTGGGGGAAAGTTAAGGTATTACCCAGAGTCTGTAAGGTCTGAACATTGTCTATTAGAAGGTCGCTGTAGATCTGACGTTGCTCCTTCTCTAGATGTTCCCATTCATCTTTAGACATGGGGACTGTTTGCTGCAGAGGGAGCGGACCCTGAAACAGAGGACATGGTCAATTGCTACTCGCCAATTATGAAACTGAAACATCAGAAATGTAAACAATCTCACCTCATTCAGCAGATGGAGAATTCCAAGCACAAGCTTCATAATTTGATTGACCAGATGTTCCTGTTCCTCCTTAGTTTGGTTCTGCGATGAACAAAGGCCACTGTCCTGTGATGTCACAGAGTCACCCTGTGGAGAGAGGAGAAGTGGTCATGTGATATCTGGTACTGGTGACACATGGAGTCTGTCCTGTACTGCTCTGTGAAGGATGAATTCAGCTAAACAAACTCATTTCAGTATTGTTTGTTGGAAGGTCTCACCTCAGTATTCAGCAGCTGTAGGATGGCCAAAGCATGCCTGATGAGCCTTTGTGATGGGAGAAGCCTAACTGGCAAGATGGCGGCTTCTGGACAAGTCTGCGACTGATAAGACGGAGTCTCCATCTGACCGTCACTAAAAAACAGAGGATCAAGAAAGTTCACATTACAAATATTACCCACTGTACCCAAACCCCGTGCTGTGCAATACAAGTTGGAATATACCATCACCTGGCCCAGGAAATATTCCAACCCTAACCCTGCAGAGGTGAGAGGCTGGGGGAGGGATCAGCAGAGGTGAGAGGCTGGGGGAGGGGTCAGTAGAGGTGGGGGAGGGATCAGCAGCGGTGAGAGGCTGGGGGAGTGGTCAGCAGAGGTGAGAGGCTGGAGGAGGGGTCAGTAGAGGTGGGGGAGGGATCAGCAGAGGTGAGAGGCTGGGGAGGGGTCAGCAGAGGTGAGGGAGGGATCAGCAGAGGCTGGGGGAGGGGTGAGCAAAGCTGAGGCTGGGGGAGGGGTCAGCAGAGGTGAGGGAGGGGTCAGCAGAGGTGAAGGAGGGATCAGCAGAGGTGAGAGGCTGGAGGAGGGGTCAGCAGAGGTGGGGGAGGGATCAGCAGAAGCTTGGGGAGGGGTCAGCAGAGGTGAAAGACTGGGGGAGGGGTCAGCAGAGGCTGGGGAAGGGGGTCAGTAGAGGTGGGGGAGTGGTCAGCAGAGGTGAGAGGCTGGGGGAGGGGTCAGCAGAGGTGGGGGAGGGATCAACAGAGTGGGGGAGTGGTCAGCAGAGTTGAGAGGCTGGGTAGGGGTCAGCAGAGGCTGGGGAAGGGGGTCAGTAGAGGTGGGGGAGTGGTCAGCAGAGGTGAGAGGCTGGGGGAGGGGTCAGTAGAGGTGGGGGAGGGATCAGCAGCGGTGAGAGGCTGGGGAGGGGTCAGCAGAGGTGAGAGGCTGGGGGAGGGGTCAGTAGAGGTGGGGGAGGGATCAGCAGAGGTGAGAGGCTGGGGAGGGGTCAGCAGAGGTGAAGGAGGGATCAGCAGAGGCTGGGGGAGGGGTGAGCAGAGCTGAGGCTGGGGGAGGGGTCAGCAGAGGTGAGGGAGGGGTCAGCAGAGGTGAAGGAGGGATCAGCAGAGGTGAGAGGCTGGAGGAGGGGTCAGCAGAGGTGAGAGGCTGAGGGAGGGGTCAGCAGAGGTGGGGGAGGGATCAGCAGAAGCTTGGGGAGGGGTCAGCAGAGGTGAAAGGCTGGGGGAGGAGTCAGCAGAGGTGAGAGGCTGGGGGAGGGGTCAGCAGTGGTGAGAGGCTGGGGGAGGGGTCAGCAGAGGTGAGGGAGGGATTAGCAGAGGTGAGAAGCTGGGGAAGTGGTCAGCAGAGGTGAGAGGCTGGGGGAGGGGTCAGCAGGGGTTGAGAGGCTGGGGGAGGGGTCAGCAGAAGCTTGGGGAGGGGTCAGCAGAGGTGAAAGGCTGGGGGAGGGGTCAGCACAGGCTGGGGAAGGGGGTCAGCAGAAGCTTGGGGAGGCGTCAGCAGAGGTGAAAGGCTGGGGGAGGGGTCAGCAGAGGCTGGGGAAGGGGGTCAGTAGAGGTGGGGGAGTGGTCAGTAGAGGTGAGAGGCTGGGGAGGGGTCAGCAGAGGTGAGGGAGGGGTCAGCAGAGGCTGGGGGAGTGGTCAGCAGAGTTGAGAGGCTGGGGGAGGGGTCAGCAGAGGTTAAAGGCTGGGGAAGGGGTCAGCAGAGGCTGGGGAAGGGGGTCAGTAGAGGTGGGGGAGTGGTCAGCAGAGGTGAAAGGCTGGGGAAGGGGGTCAGTAGAGGTGGGGGAGTGGTCAGCAGAGGTGAGAGGCTGGGGAGGGGTCAGCAGAGGTGAGGGAGGGGTCAGTAGAGGTGGGGGAGGGGGGGAGGGATCAGCAGAGATGAGAGGCTGGGGAGGGGTCAGTAGAGGTGGGGGAGGGGGGGAGGGATCAGCAGAGATGAGAGGCTGGGGGAGGGGTCAGCAGAGGCTGGGGAAGGGGGTCAGTAGAGGTGAGAGGCTGGGGAGGGGTCAGCAGAGGTGAGGGAGGGGTCAGCAGAGGTGAGGGAGGGGTCAGCAGAGGTGAGAGGCTGGGGAGGGGTCAGTAGAGGTGGGGGAGGGGGGGAGGGATCAGCAGAGATGAGAGGCTGGGGGAGGGGTCAGCAGAGGCTGGGGAAGGGGGTCAGTAGAGGTGAGAGGCTGGGGAGGGGTCAGCAGAGGTGAGGGAGGGGTCAGCAGAGGTGAGAGGCTGGGGAGGGGTCAGTAGAGGTGGGGGAGGGATCAGTAGAGATGAGAGGCTGGGGAGGGGTCAGCAGAGGTGAGAGGCTGGGGAGGGGTCAGCAGAGGTGGGGGAGGGATCAGTAGAGGTGAGAGGCTGGGGAGGGGTCAGTAGAGGTGGGGGAGGGGTCAGTAGAGGTGGGGGAGGGGTCAGCAGAGGCTGGGGGAGGGGTCAGTAGAGGTGGGGGAGGGATCAGCAGAGGTGAGAGGCTGGGGGAGGGGTCAGCAGAGGCTGGGGGAGGGATCAGTAGAGGTGAGAGGCTGGGGAGGGGTCAGTAGAGGTGGGGGAGGGGTCAGCAGAGGTGGGGGAGGGGCAGTAAGCTGAGCACCGTCACACACACACAGAGAGCGACGTGATAGGCAGGGAGTATTGGTGGAGGGGAGGAGCAGCGAGGGAGGGGGCGGAGCTCGGAGGAGTGTCTCACCCGGAGATATCGGCGCTTCAGTACAATGATCAGCTCGGGCAGCAGCGGGCACACAGACCCTGTGACGTCACCGCCTCACGTGACGTGCGTAACGTCCTGACGCCGGTGAGAGAGGAGGTGCTGGCTGCCGCGCATGCGCAGTGCGGTCCGGCTGTCTCCGTGTGGCTCGGAGGTCCCTCTATACACGGAACACCCGCAGCAGCAGCACAATTATATAGGAGATGTCATTGCAGCCGCCGCCAGGGGGAGGAGCCTAGGCATAGCTCCGCCCTGTCCCTCTTTCTATGTCAATATAGAGATTTCTCTACTGAGAAATGTGACTGACTCTAAACTTTATTCCCCTCCTGTAAATGGATAGATTACTCCTTGTAAAATGTTACTATGAAGGGAAGTGCACTAGGATAGAAAGGGATGACTGAACAACATTTTTTTATGACATCTTTATTGTACGCGTGATTAAGGGTGTGGCGGGGGCGTGGCTTAAAGAGACTCTGGAGCGAAATTATTTTGCTATATTTACCTAGTAATTCGCTTCAGAACGCTCATTAGCTGCAAACCGCCGCATCGCGGGTGAAAACGAGTGCTGCAGACACCCCAAACCCCCGGGCAAACATCCGCGGCTGGAGCTCCGCCTCTCCCCGCCCCTCTCTGTGAAGGAAGAGTGAGAGGCGATCCTCCGCGATTGACTTCAGAAGAGGCAGAGCTACAGCAGAGAGCCCTGCCCCTTCCAGGAAGCGCCAGCCAGATACCCCCCGGAATTTGGGGGCTCTGCAGCACTCGTTGTCACCCGGGATGGGGCGGTTTGCTGCTAATGAGAGCTCTGAAGCAAAGTAAAAGGTAAACTTAGCAAAATTGAGGATAAGCTTTATTGATGGCTGACATGGTGGTGATTACAAGTGTACCTTGAAAGGGGCCTGAAGAGAACTGATACTGGTACTTTCAATAATTATAGGTGCACCTATATGAGCTCTGGGGGTATCCTTGTAAATTGTGCCACTATGTTCATGAGATTTTTAATTGATTTTAAGTGTATATCCTAGCTGTGAATTTTGATATATAGAATAATTAAAGATTTATACTTTGTTACTTAGGCTCCCTATAAATTTGTCTTATGTCTGGAATTGTTTCTATAGTTGAGACGGTTGATATACAAGCAGTTGATATCCTGCATAAATTTTGTATGGTATAAGGAGGGACACTAGACCGCCAGGGAGAGGGAAGGAAGGGGGAACACCAGACCACCAGGAAAGGGGGAACACCAGACCACTAGGGAAAGTGAAGGAAGGGGGAACACCAGACCACCAGGGAGAGGGATGGAAGGGGGAACACCAGACCACCAGGGAGAGGAAAGGAGGGACACTAGACCGCCAGGGAGAGGGAAGGAAGGGGGAACACCAGACTACCAGGAAAGGGGGAACACCAGACCATTAGGGAAAGTGAAGGGGGAACACTAGACCACCAGGGAAGGGGGAACACCAGACCACCAGGGAGAGGGATGAAAGGGGGAACACCAGACCACCAGGGAGAGGGAAGGAGGGACACTAGACCGCCAGGGAGAGGGATGGAAGGCGGAACACCAGACCAACAGGGAGAGAGAAGGGGAAACACCAGACCACCAGGGAGAGGGAAGGGGGGACATCAGACCACCAGGGAGAGAGAAGGGGGACACTAGACCACCAGGGAGAGGGAAGGGGGGACATCAGACCACCAGGGAGAGGGAAGGGGGAACACCAGAACACCAGAGAGAGGGAAGGTTGAACACCAGACCACCAGGGAGAGGGAAGGGAGTACACCAGACCACCAGGGAGAGGGAAGGGGGAACACCAGACCACTAGGGAAAGTGAAGGAAGGGGGAACACTAGACCGCCAGGGAGAGGGATGGAAGGGGGAACACTAGACCACCAGGGAGAGGGAAGGGGGAACGCCAGACCACCAGGGAGAGGGAAGGGAGGACACCAGACCACCAGGGAGAGGGAAGGGGAAACACCAGACCACTAGGGAAAGTGAAGGAAGGGGGAACACTAGACCACCAGGGAGAGGGAAGGAAGGGGGAACACTAGACCTCCAGGGAGAGGGAAGGAAGGGGGGCACCAGACCACCAGGGAGAGGAAAGGGGGAGCACCAGACCACCAGGGAGAGGGAAGGAAGGGGGAACACCAGACCACCAGGGAAAGGAAGGAAGGGGGAGCACCAGACCACTAGGGAGAGAGAAGGAAGGGGGAACACCAGGGAGAGGGAAGGAAGGGGGAACACTAGACCTCCAGGGAAAGGGAAGGGGGGAACACCAGACCACCAGGGAGAGGGGGAACACTAGACCACCAGGGGAGAGGGAAGGGGGGAAACTAGACCACCAGGGAGAGGGAAGGAATGGGGAACACCAGACCACCAGGGAGAGGGAAAGGGGAACACCAGACCACCATGGAAAGTGAAGGAAGGGGGAACACTAGACCACCAGGGAGGGAAGGGAGAACACCAGACCACTAGGGAAAGTGAAGGAAGGGGGAACACCAGACCACCAGGGAGAGGGAAGGAAGGGGAACACTAGACCACCAGGGAGGGAAGGAAGGGGGAACACTAGACCACCAGGGAGAGGGAAGAAAGAGAGAACACCAGACCACCAGGGAGAGGGAAGGAAGGGGAACACTAGACCACCAGGGAGGGAAGGAAGGGGGAACACTAGACCACCAGGGAAAGTGAAGGAAGGGGGAACACTAGACCACCAGGGAAAGTGAAGAAAGGGGAACACTAGACCACCAGGGAGAGGGAAGGAAGGGGGAACACCATGCCACCAGGGAGAGGGAAGGAAGGGGAACACTAGACCACCAAGGAGAGGGAAGGAAGGGGGAACACTAGACCACCAGGGAGAGGGAAGGAAGGGGAACACTAGACCACCAGGGAGAGGGAAGGAAGGGGGAACACCAGAGCACCAGGGAGAGGGAAGGGAGAACACTAGACCCCCAGGGAGAGGGAAGGAAGGGGGAACACTAGACCACCAGGGAGAGGGATAGAAGGGGGAGCACCAGACCACTAGGGAGAGAGAAGGAAGGGGGAACACTAGACCACCAGGAAGAGGGAAGGAAGGGGGAACACTAGACCACCAGGGAGAGGGAAGGGGGGACACTAGACCACCAGGGAGAGGGAAGGGGGAACACTAGACCACCAGGGAGAGGGAAGGAAGGGGGAACACTAGACCACCAGGGAGAGGGATGGGAAACACCCGAGCACCAGGGAGAGGGAAGGGGGAACACTAGACCACCAGGGAGAGGGAAGGGGGAACACTGGACCACCAGAGAGGGGGATGGAAGGGGGAACACCAGACCACCAGGGAGAGGGATGGGAAACACCATAGCACCAGGGAGAGGGAAGGGGGAACACTACACCACCAGGGAGAGGGAAGGGGGAACACTAGACCACCAGAGAGAGGGATGGAAGGGGGAACACCAGACCACCAGGGAGAGGGATGGGAAACACCATAGCACCAGGGAGAGGGATGGGGGAACACTAAACCACCTGGGAGAGGGAAGGAGGAACACTAGACCACCAGAGAGAGGGATGGAAGGGGGAATACTAGGACCTTTTCAGCAGTGGTGCCCGGATACCTGGATCCAGAAACGCACGCTCCAGTAGTGTGTATCGTATTTATTGTCAATAATAATGCATATTTTGTGTGCCCGAAGTGATGTATGTAGTAAAATATAGGTGAAACCATAATTTAGATTACAATTTTATGAAGATTTGAACGGAATAATGAAATGCGTCAATAAGGTCGCACTGGAATGCATAATTAAGTGTGCTAATAAGGTCGCACCAGTCAGACATCATTAATTAGTACCACTATAAATAATTGTTTTTTTGGAATGGTATTTGTTCTCATTAACTACAACATGGTTGGTCATGGAAAGGCAGCAGCACGTGGAGGTGCCAGTGGATAGGGAAAGGGCAAGCGCTTTATGTTTGATGTTGAGGATCTGGTGGTAAGGGTGCAAGCCAAGCCTCAGCTTTATGACCAGCAGCATCCTAAATATAAAGACATTGCTAGGAGGAGATAACTGCCACATTCTACGCAGATTGGGAGAATGAGGAAAACAAACCTGAGAAAAGTAAGTAGCATTGGGAAACGACGTTAAAGTCGCATATTTTGTAATTTATAGATACTTTGTAATGATGTTGTGTTTATTTGTTATATATAAGAATGGAATGGGAAATATTGATCACAAGGGCTTATTCTTCAGGTGTGTGGTGGGAACGCCATTTGATGTCTAATGAACCCCTGGCCACTCTTCCCACAAGTGTATGTTAATCCTCCGGGCCCTTGCTGAGTGTTGCATGTTCACCTATAATGCTGGGCATACACGAGTCGACCCGGCGGCTCGATTTGCCGCCGGATCGACTCCCACCACGTCCCCGCTCGTCCCCACGTGCGCACGGATCGATTCCCGCTCGTCCCTGCGGGCGCTTCTTATCTTCTGCTCGTTCTTGTCCTATTGTCCACCTGTGGGGATTGAGCGCGGAATCAATCCGGCGGGGTATACAGGGGTCAGACACGTCGGAAATTATCAATTGAGCCATCAGTGGCTCGATTGATAAGGAACAAGCTGCCATGTATAATTAGTGAAAATAAAGTTGCGAGCTAATCCTCTTTATAACTGCACTACTCAATCGAGGAGGACTTATCTGGGAGGTAAATCATGCTCAAAAATATATAATTCCAGAGAGTCCTGCATGTGCGTATAACAAACTTTATTGGTACAAAAGGATGGATCAATCCACAGCTGAGTAAACTCCATTAAAACACATTAAAACCACATACAGGCAGCATGCAGTCAATGCACAACACCATCGTCCAGCCTCAGCTTATGCATATGGTGTCTGCCACCATCCTGGTCTGACCATGTGTGGACCCGCCACCGACGCACACCTCAGAGGCCTCAAAAAGCAGCTGCAAAAAACCGTAGGTACTCAAAATGATGTAATTATCAGCAGTTGGTGGATACTTTGTGCATAGTTACTAGTGGGCATATTCCGTATGTAGGACCTGTGTGAAGGTATGATACAAAACTGTCTCTCACTTCCGAACAATACGGATTCCGTGTATCAACCACTCTAACAATTTAGGTCTACGAAGTAATGGTGTTGCTCAATATAGTAACAAGTGCATTGCATTTAGGCTGTAGCTGGGAGATAGATAGATTTAGCGTGTATGGCTGACGCCAAGCTGTCATGCATTTACTCACTACTCCCGTTTACATTGAGACCTCCTGTTCCGGGTAAGTGCCTCCCGCTCCAAAGTTCGACTGACATATCCCAGCTTTCAGCAGTGCTCAAGCTTGGTACAGCAAGCTTCTGCCCTCACCATCTCGGCTGTGCTGGCGTCCAGACTTTGTCCTTACTGGTCCGCGGGGCTTCCTCGGTAACCTGCTGCTCTTGCGCATGCGTTCGTGTCTCCAGCCGGCTTGGGGTCACGTGAGCGCTCACTCCTGTTCCTCCCTCCTGCTGACGCGTTTCGCCCCTCCCACCGGGGCTTTCTCAAAGCAGTAGAGGGTTATGAGATAGTGCAGTGACGGCCTTCTTATCTTCACAAATGGCTGGGCGGGCCAAGCATCAGTCCACCTCCTCATACATAAAACATTCTTTCACATTGATCAGATACTCCCCCTCGTGATTTTACACGGATACAAGTTCCTTTTCCTGAGTCAATCTATATCGTTACCTCCTCCAATCTTTGCAGTGTAGCTCTTGAATTATGGTTGTATCACTTTCTCATTTCCTATCATATCTCAATAAACAATCATAACAAATTGGTTCAAACTCTGTTTCGTTATTTCTGTCCATAGTGCACTTCATTTTTCTTGTTGTTTATTAGACCTTATTGCAAGAAATAAACTAGATTCAAATCTGTATTGAGTCCATACGGAATTCTCGTGCCCAGTCTATATATCCAGGTGGTCTCTATTTTGTATAGTTCGTTCTCAATGTCACCACCCCTATTGGGAATCTTTTGCTTCAATATTCCCTTAAAACGTAATCCCTTTGGTTTTCCACCATGGAAGTCCTTAAAGTGTTGTCCCAATGGACTATCTTTATCTGCTTCATCAATGTTCGTCAGGTGTTCCCCAATACGTTTTCCTAATCTTCGTTTTGTTTTCCCAATATACAGTAATCCACAGGGACACTCAATACTATAGACCACCCTTTCTGTTGCACACGTTATTAAATCCCTAATTTCATATTGTTTAGTATTACTCGCATTTCTAAATGTTTTTGTCCTCTCTACATATTTACATACAATGCAATTCCCACAACTAAACATTCCTTTACTCTGTGGATAGTTGTCAAGCCAAGTCCCCTTCTTTTTGCTATTGTACTCTGACCTTACCAATACATTTTTAAGGTTAGGTGCCTTTCTTGCTGTCAAGTGTGGCCTCTCTCCCACCACATTTTTTATTCTTTCATCCAGCATCATTATGTGCCAGTGTTTTTGCAATAACTCTTGGAGACTAAACCAATGTGACCCAAACGTAGTGATCATTCTCAATGGTTCATTTTTTTGAAATCCTTCCTTTTGATGCTTCCTATTCTTAATATTGTCCAAGATTTGGGTTCTCGACGTGTCCCTAATTTTATTTCTCTCCTTGGCCAGAAGGCTACTAGGATATCCTCTGACTTCTAACCTTTTCTGTAGGTTGTCAGCCTCAACTTCAAAGTCACCATCTGCTGCACAATTCCTTTTTAACCTATGGAACTGTCCACCTGGAATGGACTTTTTTGGCACGGCAGATGATGGCTCTTGTAGTGGAGCAAAGTATTGCCCGCCGTGGGCTTTCTAAATGTCGTCGTTGTCAATGTATCTTTCTCCTTTCTAATTTTCAAATCCAGAAAGGAAATTTCCTGTCTATCCCAGACATGTGTAAAGTTCAAATTCCTATCATTGTGACCTAATTGGTCCACAAATTTCTCTAAAGTCTCTTTTGTCCCCCGCCAGACCAGGACCACGTCGTCTATGTACCTCAACCAGAACCTCACGTGCTCCTGGAAGAGGCACATAGGGTACACATCCTGACGCTCCCATAGTCCAAGATGATTAAACAAAAAATTAATGCACTAATAAAAGAAGGAAAAGCATTAGGAATTCTTACTAAGGAGGAGGCTGCATTCTGTGAGGTCAACACATTTCGTATACCAATCTTTTATATCATCCCCAAGGTCCGCAAGAACCTTGAACGTCCCCCAGGACGCCCGATTGTTTCAGGCATAGGGGGACCAATGGAGAACCTAGGCAAGTTTCTCGACGAGAAACTTAAAGGGATGGTGGAGGAACTCCCATCATTTGTAAAAGACACTGGAGAAGTGCTATTGGCACTGGATGGGTTTACCATCACTGATGATGATTTACTTGTAAGTATTGACGTGGAGGGACTCTACACTTCAATACCACACAAAGTGGGCCTAGCAGCGGCAGCCTTCTACCTGAGAGAACACTTTCCTGATTCCTCACTCCACAATCAATTCATTGTTGAAGCACTGGAGTTCCTCCTGGGGTACAATTGCTTTGTATTTGATGGGCGTTTTTACCGCCAGGCCAGGGGCACGTCGATGGGGGCATCCTGCGCTTCGGCGTACGCGTGCCTCCATCTTGGACTATGGGAGCGTCAGGATGTGTACCCTATGTGCCTCTTCCAGGAGCACGTGAGGCTCTGGTTGAGGTACATAGACGACGTGGTCCTGGTCTGGCGGGGGACAAAAGAGACTTTAGAGAAATTTGTGGACCAATTAGGTCACAATGATAGGAATTTGAACTTTACACATGTCTGGGATAGACAGGAAATTTCCTTTTTGGATTTGAAAATTAGAAAGGAGAAAGATACATTGACAACGACGACATTTAGAAAGCCCACGGCGGGCAATACTTTGCTCCACTACAAGAGCCATCATCTGCCGTGCCAAAAAAGTCCATTCCAGGTGGACAGTTCCATAGGTTAAAAAGGAATTGTGCAGCAGATGGTGACTTTGAAGTTGAGGCTGACAACCTACAGAAAAGGTTAGAAGTCAGAGGATATCCTAGTAGCCTTCTGGCCAAGGAGAGAAATAAAATTAGGGACACGTCGAGAACCCAAATCTTGGACAATATTAAGAATAGGAAGCATCAAAAGGAAGGATTTCAAAAAAATGAACCATTGAGAATGATCACTACGTTTGGGTCACATTGGTTTAGTCTCCAAGAGTTATTGCAAAAACACTGGCACATAATGATGCTGGATGAAAGAATAAAAAATGTGGTGGGAGAGAGGCCACACTTGACAGCAAGAAAGGCACCTAACCTTAAAAATGTATTGGTAAGGTCAGAGTACAATAGCAAAAAGAAGGGGACTTGGCTTGACAACTATCCACAGAGTAAAGGAATGTTTAGTTGTGGGAATTGCATTGTATGTAAATATGTAGAGAGGACAAAAACATTTAGAAATGCGAGTAATACTAAACAATATGAAATTAGGGATTTAATAACGTGTGCAACAGAAAGGGTGGTCTATAGTATTGAGTGTCCCTGTGGATTACTGTATATTGGGAAAACAAAACGAAGATTAGGAAAACGTATTGGGGAACACCTGACGAACATTGATGAAGCAGATAAAGATAGTCCATTGGGACAACACTTTAAGGACTTCCATGGTGGAAAACCAAAGGGATTACGTTTTAAGGGAATATTGAAGCAAAAGATTCCCAATAGGGGTGGTGACATTGAGAACGAACTATACAAAATAGAGACCACCTGGATATATAGACTGGGCACGAGAATTCCGTATGGACTCAATACAGATTTGAATCTAGTTTATTTCTTGCAATAAGGTCTAATAAACAACAAGAAAAATGAAGTGCACTATGGACAGAAATAACGAAACAGAGTTTGAACCAATTTGTTATGATTGTTTATTGAGATATGATAGGAAATGAGAAAGTGATACAACCATAATTCAAGAGCTACACTGCAAAGATTGGAGGAGGTAACGATATAGATTGACTCAGGAAAAGGAACTTGTATCCGTGTAAAATCACGAGGGGGAGTATCTGATCAATGTGAAAGAATGTTTTATGTATGAGGAGGTGGACTGATGCTTGGCCCGCCCCGCCATTTGTGAAGATAAGAAGGCCGTCACTGCACTATCTCATAACCCTCTACTGCTTTGAGAAAGCCCCGGTGGGAGGGGCGAAACGCGTCAGCAGGAGGGAGGAACAGGAGTGAGCGCTCACGTGACCCCAAGCCGGCTGGAGACACGAACGCATGCGCAAGAGCAGCAGGTTACCGAGGAAGCCCCGCGGACCAGTAAGGACAAAGTCTGGACGCCAGCACAGCCGAAATGGTGAGGGCAGAAGCTCGCTGTACCAAGCTTGAGCACTGCTGAAAGCTGGGATACGTCAGTCGAACTTTGGAGCGGGAGGCACTTACCCGGAACCGGAGGTCTCAATGTAAACGGGAGTAGTGAGTAAATGCATGACAGCTTGGCGTCAGCCATACACGCTAAATCTATCTATCTCCCAGCTACAGCCTAAATGCAATGCACTTGTTACTATATTGAGCAATACCATTACTTTGTAGACCTAAATTGTTAGAGTGGTTGATACACGGAATCCGTATTGTTCGGAAGTGAGAGACAGTTTTGTATCATACCTTCACTCAGCTCCTACATACGGAATATGCCCACTAGTAACTATGCACAAAGTATCCACCAACTGCTGATAATTACATCATTTTGAGTTACCTTTTTGCAGCTGCTTTTTGAGGCCTCTGAGGTGTGCGTCGGTGGCGGGTCCACACATGGTCAGACCAGGACGGTGGCAGACACCATATGCATAAGCTGAGGCTGGGCGATGGTGTTGTGCATTGACTGCATGGTGACCAGTGGAACATTGTAAGGGAGCGCTCCCTCCTGTTTCTTATGTGGTTTTAATGTGTTTTAATGGAGTTTACTCAGCTGTGGATTGATCCATCCTTTTGTACCAATAAAGTTTGTTATACGCACATGCAGGACTCTCTGGAATTATATATTTTTAAGCTGCCATGTATGCCTAGCATAATGGTGGCTTTATTCATGGCCTCTTCCTGTGCCTGGCATTGTTCTCGATTGCTTCTGTGCCTGTACCACATGACACCACCACATGCACTAATTTCACTACATGCCCTGGTGTCGCATGGTACAGGTGTTCGCTGTGGCATTCATGAAGATACAGGCTAGAGGACGAGGCCAGGAATCATGCCTGCATGACTGGCGCGTATGGAACACTCACCACGGGCCCAGGGAGGCAGATAACATGGGAGGGTGTCGCAAGCACATGGGTGCGTCGCTCTGGCGATTTCTATCAGATTGTTCCTGAAATGTATTGCCAATCTAACTTCATTGTGTGGTTAACTAATACATCTGTCTTTGATTAGATGCAATCATACGGGTATGTATGTCAAAGTCAATCTGCTGTTAAATCGAAGGGGGGTATGTCCTCCTAAAGGTGGCCACACACCATACAATGTTCATTCAATCTGGCTGTACAATCAATCTCCAAGTTCTGTTATACTACATGGATGTTGTTATGATTGTATTACAATGGAACATTCCGATTGCATGAAAATTGTATGGTGTGTAGACATCTTTAGAGGTCTTATGGAGTCCATCCCTTAACAAGTCAGAGCTTTTTTGATAGCTGAAAAGCTAACAAAACCATGTATGGGCAGATTCGACCAAGAGAAAAATCACTCTCTTATATAATCTGATAAGAGAGAGATCTGTTAGCTGGTCATACACCACAGGCCGATCAATTAAATGCGGAAAATGATGTGGATTTGGCCTTGCGATGCTGCATCTGAATCGTCCCCACGCTGTCCCCCTAATGAAAAATGTACTCCCTGTTGGCCAGTGCAAGGTATACATTAGCTGTCCGCAGCCTCCTCTTGTACATTACCTGTCCACTAGCTCTGGGCGCACTCTGTTCTTCAAACATGGTCTCCATGTGGTTGATTAGTAATGTGGCTGAATCATGCGCCCTTTATAGGAAACCACGTGGTCCATGTGTATGGGGAATGGAGTGCACCAGGAGCTAGCAGAGGGAAAGTGGAGGCAGCTGACAGGTAATGTATATCTTGCAGCACGGGGAAATTTAAGATTGAGGGGACATTGATGGTGGTTTAGAAGCATTGGTCAATCGTGCACAAATTGCACACCATTCCCGCCACACACACGTGATCAACCAAATCAGCCAAACATCTTCCAGCACATGCCATTGACAATGCGACCAATTTTCCTCCTGAAACCAGTCGCATTGTCGGTCAGGCATGCACTTTGTTGTACTGTTTTTCATCTTATTCGATTATAATAATCAAATTGGATAGTCCATCGGTTGCCAAGTCGCCTGATGTTTGGCTACATAAAGGGTATCTATATGCAACATTTGGCAGGTGAATGAGGTGTTTTGGCTGTAGTTGCATGTTTTTTTCTTTATTTTTGTATTGTAGTTTTTGAAGTTCGTGAACCGTGGAGATCGCTTCGCGACAATCACAAGCAAGACTTAGAGAAAGTTAAACAGATGGAGCAGAGTGGTGCAGGTTCCTCAACAGGCACATATTGCCATTTGGAGCTCATGGAGTTCTTAAGACCATACTTTGAGGGACGACAGTAAGTATTTTGTGCATTATGCTTTATGAACTAAAAAAGTAAGAATATAAAATAAATATCTATATGCATACTTTATCAACAGGATAGAGGATAGTTCATGTCCAAGGCCACAAACACCAGCTGTGCAAAACGTTCCAGACATGGACATCACTCAGGAGCATGGTGTTGCACAGCCACCCACCTCTGAAACAACGAAGCACCCTCTAAGGAAGCGCTATCAGCACCAAGTACCATCAAATCAGCAAATCGATCAAAGCATGCTGTCAGCGGTTCACCAATTAATGGAGAGATGGCAGCATAGTCAGTCACAGCTGACGGACACTCAAAAAATGGCTAATGGGTTAGTCCTGTTAATGAATTTGGTACCTGACCACCTCCGTTCCCATATGATAAAGATATTATGGATGTACTAATCAAATATCAAGCAGCTCCACCTACCCTCTCTGTTGACCCCAGCACACAAAGCAGGGGTGCTCATCAGGACTCTCGAATTCGAATGTACCCGGATTTTTCAGGTAATGTTTGCCGAAGTCGAAGCCAAAGTCCAATGCTAATGCCGAATTTGCATTTGCATGGTTCCCGAATTGGTGCGCTTGAATTAGGCCGCATGACGCGGTGATCACGGGTTTGGCTTCGGTATTCGGGGATGACGTCATTGGGCCAATCAGAACTCCTCCGGCCAAGGCCTAGCAACCAATTAGAGGAGGGGAGCCTGGCCCTCCCCCCCCCTCTATATAAGGCGGCGGCCATGTTGCGGAGCCCATCCTTGCGTGTGACTGAGAGTATCTCCAGTGCTGCTGCGTGTCTGAGCAAGTGCTTCTTGTGCTAAACCTTGCTTCCTAATCACCTCCTAAACACTTACATTATACTCATTTATAGTTAGCTAGTAATTTGATTGTTTTTAGTCAGCTAGTGTATACTGTATCTGTGCTAGGCTAGTGTTAGTCTGTGAGCAGGCTAGGCCTGCTAGCCTAGGTAGCCTTAACCTACTACTAGCTTAGGTAGGTTAGGGATTATAGGTAGTTGTGTACTAGTACTAGTCTAGTTAATTTGTACTGTAGTCTGTGAGTTTATTAGCTTCAGTACTGTGTTAGTTACTTACTGTGTACAGGCCAGCAGCATCTGTTGTGATCTGTGACTGTCATCTGCTACTACCACTACCACTTCTACTATTACCACTTCTACTACTACTAGTTTACTTAATTTCTACTGTTAGTTTGTTAGCTTCTGTACTGTGTAATAGTTACTTCACTGGCCAGCAAGCATCTGTTGTGATCTGTAACTGTCATCTGCGTACTACTACCACTACCTCTTCTACTACTACCACTTCTACTACTTCTAATTTACTTAATTTCTACTGTTAGTTTGTTAGCTTCTGTACTGTGTAATAGTTACTTCACTGGCCAGCAAGCATCTGTTGTGATCTGTGACTGTCACCTGCGTACTACTACTACTACCTCTTCTACTACTACCACTTCTACTACTTCTAGTTTACTTAATTTCTACTGTTAGTTTGTTAGCGTCTGTACTGTGTAATAGTTACTTCACAGGCCAGCGAGCATCTGTTGTGATCTGTGACTGTCATCTGCGTACTACTACTACTACCAGCTGTGCCCACAAAAAAAACACAGTTTATAGCATTGTACTGTTGCTCGTTCTTGTAAATAAAACAGTACTGTCAGTGCCAACTGGGATCAGTTGTGTCCATAAAAAAAACACAGTTTATAGCATTGTACTGTTGCTCATTCTTGTAAAAAAAACTACTTTCAGTGCCAGCTGGGATCAGCTGTGCCCACAATAAAACACAGTTTATTGCATTTTACTCTTGCTTAGTGTAGTATAAAAAAGCAGTACATGATTAGTGTGTTTAGTGCAGGCAGGCAGGTTCAGAGGGCTCACTTGTGTTCAGCTAGCCAGTCATACACTTCAGCTACTACTTACAGACAGTCAGACTGCCACTGCAGTTCATTCACCACATTTTGTGAGCCCATCATGAGTTTCTCACAGACCTCCGCTGTGAGCAGCACTAACAGCAGCAACAGCCAACGCCCCACACAAGTTATAACATCCACCCCAGCAGCCAGTGGTCAGCAGCAGCAGCCCTTCTTGGACGAGAGCGTTGTGTCCCTCGGTCTGGCGCCAGGGAGATTATTGAGGGCTTCAGTTGAGGAGATGATGGGGCCTGTTGTGGAGGAGGAGGTTGGGCTCGGCCCAGCATCCCAAGTTAATGTTGAGGATGATGGGGGATCTGTGTCTGGGGACGTTGGGGTGGCAGAGATGGTGGGGGGAGAAGAGTTCTATGATGATGATGATGATGTTGATTGGGACCATCTGTATGTGCCTCAGAGTCAGACCCCGGAAAACATGTTGTATCGTGTGTTTAGGTACTAAAATCTGCGTTCCCACTACCCGGGTCCATGGATGCATATCATTTTTTGGGCAGCACTATCAAACTGTGGTACTATCAGTGAGTTGCCATGGTCCTGTACTGCCGCACTGACCATATAAGTACAAGGATATATAGTAAACAATTGTAATCTGTAATATACAGAACAAAAATTGGGACGGGTACCATCTGGACAAAATCAAGCCAGGAAACACCACTTAGACTAACATTGGACACCACACACAGGCAAGATGTATCAGGAGAGGCAAGGTGTACCACTCTCTCCTGGTGCCTGTGTGCGGTGTCCAATGTTAGTCTAAGTGGTGTTTCCTGGCTTGATTTTGTCCAGATGGTACCTGTCCCAATTTTTGTTCTGTATATTACAGATTACAATTGTTTGGGAAGGCCTGAAGAAGGTTACTCCAAAACAAGTCTACGTTGTCGTCTTTTTAAACAATTGCATATTTCAACATATGTTTTTGGTACTTGATAATGGGATGTTGTTTGCAAAGATGAATTCACTTGAAGATTTGTGAACTCTGTTTTTACAAAATAACTTTTTGATACATTAAAATTTAAGATCATCTTGAATCTTTTTTGTCTCTTCAAAAATATTTCTTTACTATATATCCTAGTACTTATATGGTTATATTATTGGTGTTCTGGCACACCATTGAGGATATGGTTTTTGGTCTCCCAATTTTTCCAATTACATTGACTGCCACACTGACCGTCCGCTTTGTCCTCCTGACTCAGTCGTTGCTAAAGTCTGCCTTCACGGATGGTCAGTTCGCGCAGTTCCACCTCCAACACCGCTCGCCTTCAGAGGATGGTGAAGGACAACATGTCAGATGGCGTAGCCGTGTCCAACATGCCTGCTGCCTTCCTTGTGGTAGCCGTTTCTTAGGTTCCCACTCCGGAACAGAATCGAAGCAGGATTTCCCGTCCTGTTACCCACCGTGGACACACACACACCACTCGAGCCACGACTGATACTTGTCCTATGGACAGATTCCCCCACCTAAGCTGTAGATCTCAGCAGCTCGTCCTTTACAGCAGGTCTTTGAAAAAGTCCTGGTCGGTTCTTTCTTTTACTTTAACAGTCAGGACCAGTGTATCCCCTGCCGTGCCTGCTGCCTTCCTTGTGGTAGCCGTTTCTTAGGTTCCAACTCTGGAACGGAATCGAAGCAGGATTCCCCGGCCTGTTACATGCCGTGGACACCACTCCAGCCACGACTAATACTTGTCCTATGGACAGATTCCTCCACCTAAGCTGTAGATCTTGGCAGCTCGTCCTTTACAGCAGGGTCTCGAAAAAGTACTGGTCGGTTCTTTCTTTACTCTCACAGTCAGGACCAGTGTATATCCCCTACCACTACCACTTCTACTACTACCACTTCTACTACTTCTACTACTAGGGGGAAGAGGCTCAGGGGCCAGAGGAGGAGGACAGCAACCTTGAGGCCTGCACACAGACCCCAGGGTTAAGCAGATGCAAACGAGGGAGGACGCCTGCATCAGCATGATCCTGGACCCACGGCTAAGGGGGAGGGTGACTCAGTTTCTGCCTGCTGAAGACCATGAGCAGCGAACAAGGGAGTTGCAGGAGATCCTTGTGTCACGGAACAGCCGTGAGAAACACAGGCGAATCTGGAAGATTTGCGCAGTCCATTTTCTTATCGCTTCCACCTTCATCAGAGTGTCCCAGGCACCCAGCTGTGCTAAGGGCCCATCCATCACAGGAAGTCAGATAAGTGGCCTGACAAAACCAATTTAGAGGAGGGAGAGTGAGACTCCCCGGCCCGATCACAGCAGGGAAGCCGACACGTAGCCTGTTGTCCTAGCTTGAAAGAGCCCTTCACCTAGAACTGACCTGCTGTAACTCCTAGATGTATATAATAATCCATAAACTGCTATAGCTGTCCTATTTCCTTTGTTGCCAGGCTGGCAGGCCCTCCAAACTCACAGAGCATGCCGGGCGTTGCCTGGCGCTGGTACTGAGAAGTTTCAGAACATTCTGAGGTAAGGGCTGTCAGCTAGGCAGTTCGAAAGTGCCCTAGTGATACCACAGAGGTCCTACCCCTCATGTCTGGTATCAGGGTGCTGGGTAAATCAGGACAGATCTGAAAATGTTAGTAAATCTGCCCTGACCATATATGGTTAGATATGATTTTTCGTCCCCAGCAGGAGGGGAGGACTCATCTCATGTTCTAAGGGGGTGTGTGGTTCCCGCCCTCCTACTGGATCAGGGGTATAAGAATGGCAGAGGACCCAAAATCAATGTCCTCCACTTTGAACATCATCCTGATTACATCCTTGCCAGCTTGAGGACATGCTGGCATCCGGCTTGTCTTAGACTTGACTTTGCTACTGAACTAAAACCAAGAACTTTATGAGTTTTCCCAGAAGGACATATTTCCACGAACTCTAAGTATTTTCTCCCTTTTATTTTCATACTGGCTATTAATGTTTCTATAATTATTGATTTTAATGATTTTCTGTATATATTAATTATTTATGTTGCATTTGTAATAAAGGACGTTACCGTCATTTATTCGTTCAGCTACCCTATTAGTCAGCTGCACAAACGGAACCCTGGTTTCTGAAGAGTCGCTACTATTGTTGCTAGCTAGACAGAATAGAGTGTGTTTAACCGTTTTATTTGCAGGTCTAGAATCAGCCAGTCAGTGGGCTCCTCTGTCCCATGGTAAGAGAGGTGGTGCCAGTTATACCCTGAAATAGTGTGTAAATTGTATCATTGAACGCACCGGCCAATTGAGGGGCCAAGATAGACGTGAAAGCCTTATAAAATTCGGCCGTCAGTCCATCTGGCCCTGGAGTCTTTTGGGCGCGAGACCACCAATGGCTCTCGCTACTTCATCTACAGTGATCTCAGCTGTCAAGTCTATGGCAGAAACATCCACATCTCCCAGACCTGGTATGGTGCAATGTTAGGTAAAGGAGAGGCACACCTTACCGTGAAAGATTGGGTGCTTAGCCTCGATGCAAAAAGCAACATCAGTCCGTATAGATAATCCAAGTACGGCTAGCACACCAATATAAATATTCCAGGAAGTTTATTCCTTATTGCATGTGCAATATATGACAATTGTTTCGGGGCCACGTCATGTCTGCACTGTATCTGATGAAGGGGACCCTCCGTGGCCCCGAAACAATTGTCATATATTGCACATGCAATAAGGAATAAACTTCCTGGAATATTTATATTGGTGTGCTAGCCGTACTTGGATTATCCAGACCTGGTATGGAGGCCAAGAAGTCTTCCATCCTCGCCTGGTCAAGTGGCTTCTCCCCAAGCAGATCAGCGTAAAACTCTCTAGCGATAGATAGGATCTCCGACCTGGACTTTGCCAGAGACCCCGAACCATCCCTGAGACCGTGGACCGTCTTAAGCACTGAACTTTGTTTGAAACTCTGCTAAGGATCAGGCGAGTGGTATTTACCCTGATCCCTTTCCAGAGTCAAAGAAACCAGCCGGTCATACTGCTGCTGCTTGAGGTGAAGTTTGACCTCAGAGATCTCCCCCGGATCTCCGCCCTCAGAAACGAGTATGTTCCACTTCTCCCTTAGGTGTTGGTAAGCTAGATTTCTATCAATACTTCTACAGAACGCTAGACCCTTGAAAAATCTGGCAACATGTTTTTTGACCTCTTCCCACCACTCAGACCTATTGTTAAAGCAGTCCAGGATGGAAACCTGTGCTTGAAAAAACTCCTCAAAGGATTGTCTCACCTCATCTTCCAGTAGCAGGGACGAATTCATCCTCCAAATACCCCTACCTCTGGGAGGAGCATCTGAAGCATTCAAGCCCACCGACAGAATAAGGTGATCAGAGAACTCCAACGCCAACAACTTAGGAGTTGAAGTGATGAGGCTCTCCGAAACAAAAAACCTATCTATCCTAGACCTACTACTACCTCTATAAAAGGTGAACCCCGTGAGATCTGGTGAATGACGAATGTGCACATCCACCAAATCAGCCTCATCAACTAATCTAGCTAAATACCTACTATCAATGCCTACCCGCACCTGGGTGCTTGCCCTGTCCTTGGTCCTAGTGATGGTGTTAAAATCACCACCCAGTATCACAGGGTAGGTGGAAAAAAGGAATGGCCTGACCTGTGTGAAAATGCGCTTCCTCTCCCCTTTAGACTTGGGGTGGGTATAGATGTTTATAAGCCTGAGGTCCTGCCCCCTCACACAGATATCCAAGACCAGGCACCTACCAATCTCCACCTCAATTACTCGCTGGCATGTTACCATCTTGGCCTAAAAAGGACCCCCACACCACTACCAGGCTCTCCCGCAAGAGACCAAAAACTCGGACCGGTCAACCAGTCCCTCTCAGCCAACCATAGGTCAGCCAGAAAGGTGAGCCTGGTCTCCTGCAGGAAAAAAATATCAGCCTCAAGGCCAGCCAAAATCGAAAAAGCCAATTTTCGAGCTCTGGGAATTTTGATGCTGGCAACTAGTGATGCTCAAATACCCCTTTTTAAAATTCGAGTTTGGTCAAATTCGAATAGTAAATTATTCGAGGTCAGTCGAATATTCGAGTCGAATAATTTTTACTATTCGATTCGACCTCGGACTTCGAGCTCACTATTCGAGTCGGTATTCGAGCTAACTATTCGAGCTGACTATTCGAATTGGCCTTAAATAGCTTCCAACACTTGTTTTGAGGGTGAATGATGCAAGAAACCTCTTTTTTTCCAAGTAACAACAGCAAGTGATTATGTGGGGATGTTCCTTTAAAAAAAAATGTGGAAAGAGAAGTTGTGTCCTTAATTTTGTTCAGTAGTGTTACTGTATATACTTGTTCTTCTTCTTTATCTTTCTTCTTCTTCTTCTCGATCTTCTTCTTCTATATCTTCTTCTTCTTCTTCTATATCTTCTTCTTCTTCTTCTTCTATATTGTCTTCTTCTTCATCTTCTTCTTCTTCATCTTCTTCTTCTTCTTCTTCTTCTTCATCTTCATCTTCTTCTTCTTCTTCTTCTTCTTCTTCTTCTTCTTCTTCTTCTTCTTCTTCTTCTTCTTCTTCTTCTTCTTCTTCTTCATCATCATCTTCTTCTTCTTCTTCTTCTTCTTCTTCTTCTTCTTCTTCTTCTTCTTCTTCTTCTTCTTCTTCTTCTTCTTCTTCTTCTTCTTCTTCTTCTTCTTCTTCTTCTTCTTCTTCATCATCATCATCATCTTCTTCTTCTTCTTCTTCTTCTTCTTCTTCTTCTTCTTCTTCTTCTTCTTCTTCTTCTTCTTCTTCTTCTTCATCTTCTTCATCTTCTTCATCATCTTCTTCATCTTCTTCTTCTTCTTCTTCATCTTCTTCTTCTTCTTCTTCATCTTCTTCTTCTTCATCTTCTTCATCTTCTTCTTCTTTTTCATCTTCTTCTTCATCATCTTCTTCATCTTCTTCTTCATCTTCTTCTTCTTCTTCATCTTCATCTTCTCCTTCCTTTTCAATATCGTCTTCTTCTTCTTCACGTATTTCTCTTTTCAATTTTTTTTTTAAAGAAATGCAGCTATTTTTGAGCGTAACAAATAGCTGGTGGGCGCACGCATGTTGGAAGCGCCATTGTATGTGCTCCCTGGCAGTGGAAACACAAAGACAGCAGGAGGTAAATTCAGCAGCAGGAGGAGGAGGATGAGTGTGTGGCAGCAGGCAGTCAATGAGGCAGGCAGCTCGCCGTGACATAATAGCCCTGGTACCTAGCGGTGATACCAGGGCTGTAAATAAACACAACAGGAGGTCCCAGACAGCGGTCGTGCAGCCCACATTGTGTCCAATACACAACTGGGACAACACAGTTTTCAACCCGGGCACCTCAGAAAAATTAAACCTTTTTTTTTTTTTTTTTAATGGTTTGTTTGGTTTTGGTTTTGCAACCAATATAGCTATTGTTTGACGTAATAGCTGGTGGCAGAGTGGCAGCAGAAGGTAATTCTGTGTACCCTGGCAGTGGGAAACACAGACAGACAGCAGCAGCAGGAGGAGGAATGGAGGAGTAGGCGAGCAGCTATTGTTTGACGTAATAGCTGGTGGCAGAGTGGCAGCAGAAGGTAAATCATCTGTGTACCCTGGCAGTGGGAAACACAGACAGACAGCAGCAGCAGGAGGAGGAATGGAGGAGTAGGCGAGCAGCTATTGTTTGACGTAATAGCTGGTGGCAGAGTGGCAGCAGAAGGTAAATCATCTGTGTACCCTGGCAGTGGGAAACACAGACAGACAGCAGCAGCAGCAGCAGGAGGAGGTATGGAGGAGCAGTGTGAGTGTGGCAGCAGGTAGGCAGCGTGACATAATAGCCCTGGTACCTAGCGGTGATACCAGGGCTGTAAATAAACACAACAGGAGGTCCCAGACAGCGGTCGTGCAGCCCACATTGTGTCCAATACACAACTGGGACAACACAGTTTTCAACCCGGGCACCTCAGAAAAATTAAACCTTTTTTTTTTTTTTAATGGTTTGTTTGGTTTTGGTTTTGCAACCAATATAGCTATTGTTTGACGTAATAGCTGGTGGCAGAGTGGCAGCAGAAGGTAATTCTGTGTACCCTGGCAGTGGGAAACACAGACAGACAGCAGCAGCAGGAGGAGGAATGGAGGAGTAGGCGAGCAGCTATTGTTTGACGTAATAGCTGGTGGCAGAGTGGCAGCAGAAGGTAAATCATCTGTGTACCCTGGCAGTGGGAAACACAGACAGACAGCAGCAGCAGGAGGAGGTATGGAGGAGCAGTGTGAGTGTGGCAGCAGGTAGGCAGCGTGACATAATAGCCCTGGTACCTAGCGGTGATACCAGGGCTGTAAATAAACACAACAGGAGGTCCCAGACAGCGGTCGTGCAGCCCACATTGTGTCCAATACACAACTGGGACAACACAGTTTTCAACCCGGGCACCTCAGAAAAATTAAACCTTTTTTTTTTTTTTATGGTTTTTTGGTTTTTGGTTTTGCAACCAATATAGCTATTGTTTGACGTAATAGCTGGTGGCAGAGTGGCAGCAGAAGGTAAATCATCTGTGTACCCTGGCAGTGGGAAACACAGACAGACAGCAGCAGCAGGAGGAGGAATGGAGGAGTAGGCGAGCAGCTATTGTTTGACGTAATAGCTGGTGGCAGAGTGGCAGCAGAAGGTAAATCATCTGTGTACCCTGGCAGTGGGAAACACAGACAGACAGCAGCAGCAGCAGCAGGAGGAGGTATGGAGGAGCAGTGTGAGTGTGGCAGCAGGTAGGCAGCGTGACATAATAGCCCTGGTACCTAGCGGTGATACCAGGGCTGTAAATAAACACAACAGGAGGTCCCAGACAGCGGTCGTGCAGCCCACATTGTGTCCAATACACAACTGGGACAACACAGTTTTCAACCCGGGCACCTCAGAAAAATTAAACCTTTTTTTTTTTTTATGGTTTTTTGGTTTTTGGTTTTGCAACCAATATAGCTATTGTTTGACGTAATAGCTGGTGGCAGAGTGGCAGCAGAAGGTAAATCATCTGTGTACCCTGGCAGTGGGAAACACAGACAGACAGCAGCAGCAGGAGGAGGAATGGAGGAGTAGGCGAGCAGCTATTGTTTGACGTAATAGCTGGTGGCAGAGTGGCAGCAGAAGGTAAATCATCTGTGTACCCTGGCAGTGGGAAACACAGACAGACAGCAGCAGCAGGAGGAGGAATGGAGGTATGGAGGAGCAGTGTGAGTGTGGCAGCAGGTAGGCAGCGTGACATAATAGCCCTGGTACCTAGCGGTGATACCAGGGCTGTAAATAAACACAACAGGAGGTCCCAGACAGCGGTCGTGCAGCCCACATTGTGTCCAATACACAACTGGGACAACACAGTTTTCAACCCGGGCACCTCAGAAAAATTAAACCTTTTTTTTTTTTATGGTTTTTTGGTTTTTGGTTTTGCAACCAATATAGCTATTGTTTGACGTAATAGCTGGTGGCAGAGTGGCAGCAGAAGAAGGTAATTCTGTGTACCCTGGCAGTGGGAAACACAGACAGACAGCAGAAGGGCAGTACACAGCAGCCCACTGTAGGTGTAAAATGTGTGGCTGCAGGCGACGTAATAGTCAAAGTGAACCAGGCTGGCTTAGTGAGCAGGAGCCAGGAGGTGGTAAAGGGTGGTAAGGCACATTAACGATGGTTCCGGCAGCCAGTTCATGTCCCCCTCTCGCCGACAACAGGGGCCAGGAACTCGCCTTCCACCCACGCCTGGTTCATCTTGAGAAACGTCAGTCTGTCCACAGACTTGTGAGACAGACGTGAGCGTTTCTCGGTGACCACGCCACCAGCTGCACTGAAGCAGCGCTCGGACAGCACGCTGGAAGGGGGGCAGGACAGCACTTCCAGGGCGTACTGCGCCAGCTCGCTCCAGATCTCCATGCGCTTGACCCAATACTCCATGGGATCAACAGGGGCATCGCTGTCAAGCCCGCTGTACGACCCCATGTAGTCAGCCACCATGCGGGTCAGGCGCTGGCTGTGACCGGAGGAGGATGCTGCTGCATGCATCTCCTCTCTAGTCACTGCTGCCGGAGCCTCTACAGTCCTGTAGAGCTCGTGGCTGAGAGACAGCAGGTCTGTGGGGCGCTTGCTGCTGCTGGATGCAGGCACCTGCTGCTGCCTCTGTGCTGGCTGCTGGACAGTGGGGGTGGAAGGCTGGGGGAAGGCTTCCTCCAAGCGCTCAACAAGGGCCTGCTGCAAGCTCCTTATTTGTTGCGCTGGGTCTCCTCCTGCAGGCGGCAGGAACTGGCTCAACTTCCCCTTGAGGCGTGGGTCCAACATCATGCTGATCCAGATGTCCTCCCTCTGCTTCATCTGGATCACCCTGGGGTCCCTGCGCAGGCACGTCAGCATGTGCGCTGCCATTGGGAAGAGGCGGGCCACGTCTGCTGGCACATCGACGTCAGTGCTGTCCTCATCCTCCTCCTCTGCCGCCTCATCCTCTCTCCACCCCCGCACCAACTCAGCTGCGCTGTGCTGATCCCCCTCATCAGCAGCCAGGTCAGGGACCTCCACCAAGTCCTCCTCCTCCTCCCCCTCAGAGGTGGACTGCGCAGCTGGTTGCCGCTCCTGCTGGTCCAAGGCTGCCGCTCCCTGTTCCAGCAAAGCATCGAGGGCCCTGTTCAGCAGAGAAACCAGGGGCACCCACTCGCAGACCATAGCATGGTCCCTGCTCACCATGTTTGTGGCCTGCCGGAAGGGAGCCAGCACTAAGCACACCTGCTGCATGTGCCTCCAGTCATCATCGGGGACGATGGACGGGATGTTGCTGGTCTTGTCCCTTCTCTGAGCTGCGGAAACAGTGGCCAGGGCAAGGTACTGTTTGACAGCGCGCCTCTGTTCAACCAGACGCTCCAACATCGCCAGGGTGGAGTTCCAGCGAGTCGGAACGTCAAGGATCAGCCGATGGCGTGGCAGATCCAGCTCCTTTTGCACGTCTTCCAGGCTCGCACAGGCTGCAGCCGAGCGCCGGAAGTGACGCACAACATTCCTTGCCGTTTCCAGCAGTTCGCCCATCCCCTGGTAGGTGCGCAGGAACTTCTGCACCACCAGGTTCAGCACGTGGGCAAGACAGGGGATGTGGGTCAGGTTTCCCCTGTCTATTGCGGCAACCAGATTGGCCCCATTGTCGGCCACCACCTCTCCGACTCTGAGGCCTCTGGGGGTCAGCCAAATCCTCTCCTGCTCCTGGAGTTTGGCCAACACATGGGTTGCCGTCAGCTTGGTCTTCCCAAGGCTGACCAAGTGCAGCAGCGCTTGGCAGTGGCGGGCCTTCACGCTGCTGCTGAGGCGGGGGGTTTGGCCAGGTGTGCCGGAGGATGGCAGAGGATCGGAGGAACCTGCTGCAGTTCCCCTGAGCCTGCGGGGTGGCACCACCCACTGTGTTGCTGCTGCTGCTGTGCCCGCTGCTGCTCTCCCATCCTCACCCCCTTCCACCAAGCTGACCCAGTGGACAGTGAAGGACAGGTAGCGACCTGTCCCGAAGCGGCTGCTCCAGGAGTCCATGGTGACGTGGACTCTTTCACCAACCGCGTGCTCCAGCCCTCGCTCCACATTGGCCATCACAAAGCGGTGCAGTGCAGGAATGGCCTTGCGGGCAAAGAAGTGTCTGCTGGGGAGCTGCCAGTCTGGGGCTGCGCAAGCAAGCAGCGCACGAATGTCGCTCCCCTCCTGCACGAGCGTGTACGGCAGGAGTTGGGAGCACATGGCCCGTGCCAGCAAGCCGTTCAGCTGCCGCACGCGACGGCTGCTGGGAGGCAGAGCCCTAACCACCCCCTGGAAGGACTCGCTCAAAAGGCTCTGGCGTGGCCTTTTGCTGACACGGGAATCAGCAGACACAGCAGAGGAGGCCACTGAGGACTGGCTGCCAGAACAGGCCTCAGTGTCGGCGGCAGGAGTTGCAGAGGGGGGAGGAGCAGTGCGTTTCCGCACTCCTGCTGGTGCTGCTGGAGGAGCAGGAGGGCGGGTGGCTGCTGTTGCTGCTGCTGCTGCTGAAGGCTGTGCAGTGATGGGTGTGGTGCCACTGCCAGCAGCAGATGCCTTCAGCCTCTGGAACTCCTCATGCTGGTGGAAATGTTTAGCCGCAAGGTGGTTGATGAGCGAGCTGGTGCTGAACTTTAAGGGGTCTGCACCTCTGCTCAACTTCCGCTGACAGTGGTTGCAAGTGGCGTACTTGCTGTACACAGTGGGCATGGTGAAAAACCGCCAGATTGGTGACAGAAACTTCCCCCTACGGCATGGAAGCGCTGCTGCCTGTCTCCCTGTGGTGGTTGGGGGGGGGGCTTGGGTGCGGCTGGGGGTGGTACTGGCTGATGCTGCTGCTGCTGCTGCTGAGCCTGAGACACCAGCAGGCTGTGGGACGCTGCCAATGCTTGCAATGATGCGCCTCCTTGCAAGGCCCACAAGCGCATCCTCCTCCTCCTCCTCAGAGCTGCTGAGGACGACATCCCCTGGAGGTGGTGGCACCCAGTCTCTGTCTGTCACCGGGTCATCATCATCCTCCCCCTCCTGAAACATGTCCTGCTGGGATGAGGACCCCCCAAACTCCTCTCCTGATGCATGGATGGGCTGCTTGACTGTCGCCACAGTCTTGCTGTCCAATCCCTCATCCCCCAAAGTGCCCATCAGCATCTCCTCCTCAAGATCGCCAACAACAGCAGACAATTTACTCATGATGCCTGGGGTCAAAAGACTGCTGAATGACAGGTCGGCGAGTGACGGTGAACTGGCCTCCTCCCCAGACCCTGCTGGGCGGCTGCTGCGAACAGGGGTGGTGGTGGTGGTGAGGGTGGAGGCCTCGGATGCAGAGCTGATGGCGGGCTGCTCATCCTCCGTCATGAGTTGCACCACAGTGTCTGCATCCTTTTCCTCAATGGGACGTTTCCGACCCGGCTGGAGGAAAATGGGAGCAGGTGCTACACGCTGCTGCTGCTGTGTCTCTGCAGCGTGAGTTGCAGATGCTCCTGCTGGGCGGCGCCCAAGGCGTCCACGGCCAGTGGCTATGGGAGGAATGTTAGCCACTGACGCTGCTGCTGCTGCTGCGGAACTGTGCATGGTGGCGCGCCCGCGGCCGCGGCTTGCCACAATGCTGCTCCCTCTCCTCCTGATTCCCTTGCTGCCCTTCCCCTTGCCCAAACCGCGCTGGCTGCCACTTCCAGACATCTTAAATGTTTTGGGCGTATAGACAAAAGTTTTGTAAAAGGGCGGGTGAAAAGTGGGGTACTTTAATGGAGTGGGTTGGTTGGTGAGGTGACTGAGTGAGTGTCCCCTAGTACAGTAAGTAAGTAGTAACAGTCAGGAAGTACAACTAGCAGTTACAATAATCAGTAGTAATCACAAGTAAATTTAGTGTGTGTACACTCAGACAGTGAGTGCACGCACGCAGGAGCTAGTAGCCTATGAACACAGTGACTGAGTGTCCTAGACTCCTAGTACAGTAAGAGTAAGTAGTAACAGTAAGTAGAACTAACTAATTACAATAATCAATCAGCGATCAGAAGGGAATGGAGTGTGGGTGTGTGTACACTCAGACAGTGAGTGCACGCACGCAGGAGCTAGTAGCCTATGAACACAGTGACTGAGTGTCCTAGACTCCTAGTACAGTAAGAGTAAGTAGTAACAGTAAGTAGAACTAACTAATTACAATAATCAATCAGCGATCAGAAGGAAATGGAGTGTGGGTGTGTGTACACTCAGACAGTGAGTGCACGCACGCAGGAGCTAGTAGCCTATGAACACAGTGACTGAGTGTCCTAGACTCCTAGTACAGTAAGAGTAAGTAGTAACAGTAAGTACAACTAACTAATTACGATAATCAATCAGCGATCAGAAGGAAATGGAGTGTGGGTGTGTGTACACTCAGACAGTGAGTGCACGCACGCAGGAGCTAGTAGCCTATGGACAGTGACTGAGTGTCCTAGACTCCTAGTACAGTAAGAGTAAGTAGTAACAGTAAGTAGAACTAACTAATTACAATAATCAATCAGCGATCAGAAGGAAATGGAGTGTGGGTGTGTGTACACTCAGACAGTGAGTGCACGCACGCAGGAGCTAGTAGCCTATGAACACAGTGACTGAGTGTCCTAGACTCCTAGTACAGTAAGAGTAAGTAGTAACAGTAAGTAGAACTAACTAATTACAATAATCAATCAGCGATCAGAAGGAAATGGAGTGTGGGTGTGTGTACACTCAGACAGTGAGTGCACGCACGCAGGAGCTAGTAGCCTATGAACACAGTGACTGAGTGTCCTAGACTCCTAGTACAGTAAGAGTAAGTAGTAACAGTAAGTAGAACTAACTAATTACAATAATCAATCAGCGATCAGAAGGAAATAGAGTGTGGGTGGTGTGTGTACACTCAGACAGTGAGTGACCGCACGCAGGAGCTAGTAGCCTATGGACAGTGACTGAGTGTCCTAGACTCCTAGTACAGTAAGAGTAAGTAGTAACAGTAAGTAGAACTAACTAATTACAATAATCAATCAGCGATCAGAAGGAAATGGAGTGTGGGTGTGTGTACACTCAGACAGTGAGTGCACGCACGCAGGAGCTAGTAGCCTATGAACACAGTGACTGAGTGTCCTAGACTCCTAGTACAGTAAGAGTAAGTAGTAACAGTAAGTAGAACTAACTAATTACAATAATCAATCAGCGATCAGAAGGAAATGGAGTGTGGGTGTGTGTACACTCAGACAGTAAGTGCACGCACGCAGGAGCTAGTAGCCTATGGACAGTGACTGAGTGTCCTAGACTCCTAGTACAGTAAGAGTAAGTAGTAACAGTAAGTAGAACTAACTAATTACGATAATCAATCAGCGATCAGAAGGAAATAGAGTGTGTGTTGTGTGTGTACACTCAGACAGTGAGTGCAGTGCGCACACGCAGGAGCTAGTAGCCTATATGAACAGTGACAGTGAGTGTCCCTACGGGTACAGTAAGAGTAAGTAGTAAGTAAGTACAACTAACTAACAATAATCTATCAGTAATCAGAAGGAAATAGAGTGTGTGTACACACAGACAGTGAGTGAGTGCACACACGCAGGAGCTAGCTAGTAGCCTATAAACAGTGACAGTCAGTGAGTGTCCTACTCCTAGTACAGTATAACTACAATACTATTAGTAAAGGACAGCAGAAATACTGGTATAGATGAGAGAAATAAACAGAGGACAGCTGCCCACAGAGGCAAGGCCCCCCTGAGGCCTAAACCTGTAAGCTTGCAGCAGCTGCCTGTCTCTAATGTAACACACAAGCTACTAACTAAAATACAATGTCTATCTAACTAACAACAATATAGGTGTATATGGCAGGTGTAGGTGAGCAAAAACGCTAGGTAAATGATCACAATAGAGCACTTGCTAAGCCAAAGCACAAAGGAGCAACTCTCTCTCTATGCAAGTCTCAGGCAAGGACGGAGAAACGTAACATGGTGGCCGCTATTTATAGGGTAGGGGCTGGCCAGGGTCCCCCTCTGTGATTGGCTGCCGTCAGAGGGCCTGGGAGCCCTCTGATTGGCTCTAAGGACATCAATCTGGGCTATGACGCTATTCGAGCTCGGTACCGAGCTCGAATAGCGCCGAGTTGCTCGAATAGCTCGAATAGTGAATGGGCTATTCGAGTGTACTCGGATAGCCCATTCGAATAGCTCCAGCTATTCGGAGCTCGAATACCGAGCTCGAATAGCTGAAAAAGAGCTCGAATATTCGAGCTACTCGAATATTCGAGCTCTGCTGAGCACCACTGCTGGCAACATTGATTGTTGCCAACATGAGTGGTGGGGGAACAGCCATCAGAATAATTTAGGCTTCCCTTTGTACTTCCTTACACGTAGACAATAAACTGAAATCAAAAGACAACATCAACAAGAAAAGAAAAGACATGAACACAAAATACACTACCCCCTCAGACAGTACCTGCCCCACCTAAATCCATGTCCTCCTCTTCAGATGAGAGGGGACCAGAGGCCAAGACCTCATACCTATTTGAAATCCTAACCCCTTGTCTTTTTACAACAAGCTGTTCTCGCTTTGCTTCTCTCTTCTCCAGAGAAGTGTAACAATTAGTGGGGCAGCTGCGGCGAACAGCGCCCTGCCCGCCTCGCTACCCATGCCTCGGGCTTCTAGCACACCGAGGACGGGTTTGTCTGTCGCCCATAAGGTCACATTGACGCGTGCACCCTCACGACCTTTATTCAGCTAAGAGGCATCTTAGCTGACTGGAGGGTCGACTGACGTCACGCCATGCGCCTGCCGCTCCTGATTGGCCGGGCACAGGGGGGCATGCCTCAGGGTCTCCTTGGGCTCTTAAGTTAGGAGGATTCACTTCTAGCTTGTCTGCTGTTGCGAATACCTCGTGTTAGCGCGCAGACCTTTGATAGCTATAATTATAACTTTTGAGACTGTTTATTTATCTGTGTATGACTTCTGGCTCGTTCTGACTCTCCTTTTGCTCCACGCTCTTGTACTTTTGCCCATCTGATCTTGTTGCCGACTCTGCCTGTTCAATCTTCTGCCTCTGCCTTCTGATTTTGTACTTGACCTGCCTGTCTGTTGCCTACTCGATCTGTCTGACCACTCTACTCACCAGTGAGCCCTCGTCACTGGTGAGGTTCTCGCAGTACTGATAGAGCCCACCAGCTCCTCTGGTGAGGTTTAGCCAAATCTGTCAGTATTTACTGTTGCACCAAGCACTCCTGCACATATAGTTATCTCTTGTTGTTTGCTATACTTGAATTAATGGTGATTCTGCAGATCACTATATAATCAGGTATAACATCTGTATTATTGTTGATACTGCAGATCACCATATAATAAGATACCTGCTCGTTGCTGACACCAATCGTTACAAGAAGAAGGTATTTTTGTCTTGCCACCTCTCCTCTTCTTCCTGTTCCGGAGTCTCTCCTCCAAAGACCTCCTTTCCTCCTCCGTCAGGTGCTCCCTACCCCATGGCTCCAGGAAAACACCTGTGAAACCAGGGGGCCGCACCGCAGATGGAGGAGAAGAGGGGAGAGGAACTGACTCAGCAGGAAGGGAAGATTGAGCATCAGGATCAATGACAGAGGGAGGAGGGAGGCTAGTGGGGAGGGTCAGGGGGGAGGAAGGGGAGGGAGGGCAGGAAGAGGAAGTGCAGGAGGAGGGAGGGTAGGAAGAGAGAGGGGGAGGGAGGAGGATCAAAGTGGAAGGGAATGGAGATGGGAGATTTTAGGGGGGCACAGGGGAGGATGGTCCAGGACCATCCCCTTTTCCACGTCCCTTTTGTGACCTAGTTTGGGGCCTAGGTCGCTGCGGTTTGGGAGAAGAGTCTCTCCCCCCATGAGCAGCATCCCGGGTGCGAGCCGACGACCTGCACCCAGACTACCCCTCAGGGGCCATGCTGGTCTGAGGAGAACCAGGGG